>NC_034195.2:4016130-4316130 GCF_002021735.2 Oncorhynchus kisutch
GATAACCCACACACCTGCCACGGCCCTAATGTGTGAATGACACAGCTTACCCTCTCCTGTAATTATATATGAATGCTTGTGTGTGTATACTCTCCTGTATATATATATATATATATATATATGTATATGTATGCTTGTGTGTGTATACTCAATTCCTAATACCGGTAATAACATTACGTCAATACACAATGAGGTTGGGGAGACATTGCCATGATGAGAATATCAATCCTATCTTTGTGAGGGTAACATTTATTGGAACCTAGAAACGCTTCCGGTTATAATTCACAATCAACGGAGACCATGCAACAACAAAATATATATAAACACACACACACACACACACACACAAGGGTCAACTCAGATAGTCTGTGTAGCCATTTTGTTTGCTATTTAGCAGACTAAAGCCCCCTGGCTTGGGGATAGAAGCTGTTCATTAGCCTGTTGGCGTCAGACTTGATGCAGTGGTAACGTTTGCTGAGAGGAAGCAGAGAGAACCGTCTATGGCTTAGGTGGCTGGAGTCGTTAATGATTTTCCGGGTCTTCCTTTCACACCGCCTGGTATAGATGTCCTGGATGGCAGGGAGCTCGGCCCCAGTGATATACTGGGCTGTCCGCACCAAACTCTGTAGCGCCATGCGATCGAGGGCGGTGCTGTTGCCATATCAAGCAGAGATGCAGCCAGTCAAGATGCTCTCAATGGTATCTTTTTGAGGATTTGAGTTCCCATTCCAAACCTTTTCAACCTCCTGAGGGGGAAGAGGCTCTGTCGCGCCTTCTTCACGAATGTGGGCGTGTGGAGCATTTTAAGTCCTTAGTGATTTGGACATTGAGTAACTTGAAGCTCTTGAACTGCTCCACTGCAGCCCGGTCGATGTGGATGGGGGCATGCTCGCCCCTCGATTTCCTGTAGTCCACAATCAGCTCCTTGGACTAAAGTTGAGGGAGAGGTTGTTGTCCCGGCACCACCCTGCCAGGTAACTGACCACCTCCCTGTAGACTGTCTCATCGTTGCCGGTGATCAGGCCTACCACCGTCGTGTCGTCAGCATACTTGATGATTGTGTTGAAGTCGTGCAAGCCCAAGCAGTCGTGGGTGACCAGGGAGTACAGAAGGGGACTAAGCACACACCCCTGTGGGGCCCCCGTGTTGACGGTCAGCGTGGCGGAGGTGATGTTATCTACCCTCACCCCCTTGGGTCGGCCCATCAGGATGTCCAGGATCCAGTTGCAAAGGGGGGTGTTCAGTCCCAGGGTCCTAAGCGTGCATAACTATTCACCCCCCCAAAATCAATACTTTGTAGAGCCACCTATCTCAGCAATTACAGCTTCAAGTCTCTTCGGGCATGTCTCTATAAGCTTGGCACATCTAGCCACTGGGATTTTCGCCCATTCTTCAAGGCAAAACTGCTCCAGTTTGATGGGCTCAGGTTGATGGTAAGTCATACCACAGATTCTCAATTGGATTGAGGTCTGGATTTTGACTAGGCCATTCCAAGACATGTAAATGTTTCCCCTTAAACCACCTGAGTGTTGCTTTAGCAGTAGGGTGCTTAGGGTCATTGTCCTGCTGGAAGGTGAACCTCCGTCCCAGTCTCAAATCTCTGGAAGACTAAAGCAGGATCCCTCAAGGATTTCGCCATAATTTCTTAAATTCTGACCAGTTTCCCAGGCCCTGCTGATGAAAAACATCCCCACCGCATGGGATGGTATTCTCAGGGTGATGAGAGGTGTTGGGTTTGCGCCAGACATGTTTTCCTTGATGGCCAAAAAGCTCAATTTTAGTCTCATCTGACCAGAGTACCTTCTTCCATATGTTTGGGGAGTCTCCCACATGCCTTTTGGCGAACACCAAACATGTTTGCTTATTTTTTTCTTTAAGCAATGGCTTTTTTTCTGGCCACTCTTCTGTAAAGCCCAGCTCTGTGGAGTGTACTGCTTAAAGTGGCCCTATGGACAGATACTTCAATCTCCACTGTGGAACTTTGCAGATCCTTCAGGGTTATCTTTGGTCTCTTTGTTGCCTCTCTGATTAATGCCCTGCTTGCCTGGTCCGTGAGTTTTGGTGGGCGGGCCTCTCTTGGCAGGTTTGTTATGGTGCTATATTCAATTTTTTAATAATGGATTTAATGGAGCTCTGTGGGATGTTCAAAGTTTCTGATATTTTTGTTATAACCCAACCCTGATCTGTACTTCTCCACAACTTTGTCCCTGACCTGTTTGGAGAGCTCCTTGGTCTTCATGGTGCCACTTGCTTGGTGGTGCCCAAGGCTTAGTGGTGTTGCAGACTCTGGGGCCTTTCAGAACAGGTATTTTGATTTATTTAGGGGCTTCATAGCAAAGGGGGTGAATAGATATGCACGCACCACTTTTCACCACGAGTTTTTTATTTTTTATTTCACTTCACCAATTTGGACTATTTTGTGTATGTCCATTATATGAAATCAAAATCAAAATCAATTTAAATTACAGGTTGTAATGCAACAAACTAGGAGAAACGCCAAGGGGAGTGAGTACGTAACTAACATTTCACCAGGTCCTTTAAAGTAAATACTACACTGTAAGGTAAAGAGTTACTGTAGATTAAAGCCACAGTGTTTTAAAAGCACATTGCCATTTGGTTTGGTAGAAATTGAAGCCTGTCACCTGACCTGAGCGACGGTGCAATTCCTCCCGGTGGCTTCCATCTTGGCATTGATGACGCGGGACGTCCAGTGGGCCAGCCAGTAGTCGATGGCAACCATGAGGGAGTGTTTAAAGAGCTGTGATAGGAGGAGCAGCAGCAGGAGGAGGAGCCCTGCAGAGGACAGGTAGACCCCACAGGAGTGCCAGGGGATGGTGGTGCGGTGACGCATGGCCTGGGACAGATTGTCCTCCTCGTCACTGTCCACAGACTCTTCTGGAAGAACAGAGATTTGCATGAGAGAGGGATAGACTGTGTGAGGGTGGGGGTGGGGGGTGGGGGGGCTGTGTGTGTGTGTCCCCACTATATATATGCCCCTTCCATCTCGCCTCTCTCTGCTTCTCCCCTCCTCCTCTCTCCCCCTATATCCCGGTCTCTCTTCTTCTTCTCCATGTCCTTTCGCTCTCTCTAATGGTTACAATATGACAGGCGTATCTGTGTGGCTAGTGAGGAGCAGGAGGACATGAAGTGAAATGGGACTCAGGAGAGGAAGGCTGTTTCAGCTACTGACTGAAAGACTGGAAGGCAGCGTGATAGGCCATTTCACAGCAGCTCAGGTGGCGAGAGAGAGAAACAGTTAGAGAGAGAAAAGAGAGGGGGAAGAGAAAAGACAGGGGGAAGAGAAGGGGGAGAGAAAAGAGAGGGGGAAGAGAAAAGACAGGGGGAAGAGAAGGGGGAGAGAAAAGACTGGGGGAAGAGAAAAGAGAGGGGGAAGAGAAAAGACAGGGGGAAGAGAAGGGGGAGAGAAAAGACAGGGGGAAGAGAAAAGACAGGGGGAAGAGAAGGGGGAGAGAAAAGACAGGGGGAAGAGAAAAGACAGGGGGAAGAGAAGGGGGAGAGAAAAGACAGGGGGAAGAGAAAAGACAGGGGGAAGAGAAGGGGAAGAGAAAAGACAGAAATATAGCTTCAGCTAGAGACAGAGCAGGGTCATGGCTCTGAAGGGATTGTGGTTGTTGCATTTTAGCTAACCCTAACCATTTTTCTACACCTTAACCAAATCCCCCTAACCTGCTACCAAAATTAAAATCTGACATTCATTTGACAAAAGCTGGATCCCTTCTAGCCATGACCACACGGCCAACTGGTCGTTCAGTCCTGCATCGATACATCGTTTGTTTCATGTGTTGGGTTAGACCGAGCACATAGAGCAGGGACAGTAGACAGGACACATTGACCATGGGGAGCGGAGCAGTGCCGACGACTACCCACCTCTTCCCCTTATCGAAACATACATGACACCATGCGGGCAAGCCTCAGTGCTGACGACTGAATGGGCGTGTCTCCGGGACAGGCCGGAGGGAGAGATCAGGAAAGAAAGAGCGGAGGATGGGAGGGAAAGAGAGAGGGAGAAAACAAGAGAATGGAAATGGCACGAAGCGGAGCATGAGTCTGCGAGCTGCAAGCCTACACGGGAGCCACACAGGACGGAGTACGGGGCGCAGTACGGGGCGCAGTTGCAACACGATGACACAGACTGGTCGCGGACCGGGAACCACTCAGTAAAACCATGCGGTCAACCCAAACCTGCCACGTCTACAAGAGCAGCGGCACCCTGCGCTGGGGTTGTCTCAGTCCACACCGGGGTGACACCAGAACACAGGAGACAACACAGAACACAGAATAAAGAGCACAGTACCACTACCATGACACTTTCACCTCAGCACATAGGATGCATTTGCCCTTAGATAGATCCTGATCTTGAGTCAGTTTTGTGGATAAAGGTAATGATTTGGGGATGGGGAGGGTACGCTGATCCTAGATCTGTGCCTAAGGGTAACTTCTATCTGGACATCACAGCGGAGAGACACACACACAGGGTTTGTCCCAATACTCTGAACCAGTGTGGGACTCTGGTCCTAGGCAGCAGCAGTGTGTTGGTTCTCATTTCCCTCTGGTACTTTATTCTACCATTGGCATTGATTCTTCACCTGGTTTGTCAGGCCTAAAACCAGTTGTTGGTTGAAGGATGAAAACCAGCAGAAAATGTAGCCCCCCCCAGGACCAGATTCCCCCCTTTTCCTTTTCAGCAGATCTTAAAAGAGGTAGAAGTCTCTGGCCCAGGACTTGACTAGTCCACGTCTTTTACAGATCAGTGTTGACAAAGAAAGAGCGCAGAGCGCAGAGTTTGAGCTGAGGTGCTTTACTGGGACATCGCCACAGACAGACCCCACAGGATCACACACACACCGTTAGTCTCACTATCGGTTCAAAAACTGATACTCTGCAGAGGCATCCCATTTTAACACCTAGTAAATGGAGCACCTGCCATTTTGTAGTCTCCACAAACAAAGCATCCTGAAGTAACTAGCTAGTAACTAGTTAGCCCAAAGCATACTGAAGTAACTAGCTAGTAACTAGTTAGCCCAAAGCATACTGAAGTAACTAGCTAGTAACTAGTTAGCCCAAAGCATACTGAAGTAACTAGCTAGTAACTAGTTAGCCCATGCTAACCCCCCTGGTTCCCATTAGTGAGTGATTGACAGCCGGTGTCCTTCAATCCCATTTGGGAAGTTTGTGAACTTTGACCTCTCACCTTTGTCCTCCTCCTCAGTCTTGGCGGCCTCTTTGGAGTACATGGCTCTCCTCAGGTTCTTGCGCTCCAACACCGTCATACTCTCAGGCACTGTCTCCTGGAGAACGCACACGGACACACATCAGAGTTTCAGCTGAGACAGTTTGCTGAAATAGATTTGAAATGAGCCAAAAAGAACAAGCCCCGTTGCTCATCAGTTGTGTGACCCAGTGACGAAGTCGTCCGTTACGTTGTGTACTTCCACCCATAAGGACAAAGCCCCGTTGCTCATCAGTTGTGTGACCCAGTGACGAAGTCGTCCGTTACGTTGTGTACTTCCACCCATAAGGACAAAGCCCCGTTGCTCATCAGTTGTGTGACCCTGTGACGAAGTCGTCCGTTACGTTGTGTACTTCCACCCATAAGGACAAAGCCCCGTTGCTCATCAGTTGTGTGACCCAGTGACGAAGTCGTCCGTTACGTTGTGTACTTCCACCCATAAGGACAAAGCCCCGTTGCTCATCAGTTGTGTGACCCTGTGACGAAGTCGTCCGTTACGTTGTGTACTTCCACCCATAAGGACAAAGCCCCGTTGCTCATCAGTTGTGTGACCCTGTGACGAAGTCGTCCGTTACGTTGTGTACTTCCATTTATAGCCTGATTCTAAAAGTCTCATCAATCTTCACACAAAACCCATAAGGACAAACCAAAAACGGTTGTTTTTTGGGGGAAAATGTTGCTAATTTATGAAAAATACAAAACAGAAATCCCTTATTTATATCAGTATTCAGACCCTTTGCTTTGAGACTCGAAATTGAGCTGAGGTGCATCCTGTTTCAGTTGATCATTCTTGGGATGTTTCAACAACTTGTAGTAAAAGGCTGTAACGTAACAAAATGTGGACAAAGTCAAGGGGTCTGAATACTTTCCGAATGCACCGTATCTGTATATGGTTGTGTTTAATCAGGCAGCTCTGTTTTGGGCTGCGTTCAGTTCGCTGATATGACGTGATATGTTTGCTCCCGTGTGGCAAGGTGAGGCCTGATCAATATGGGTGTAAACATTTGAAATCGCTAAAACTCCTGCGGCACACCGTTCTTCCGGTTGTTCAGTACGGCACCGTTTCCGTTTAATTCATCACACCGTTCTTCCGGTTGTTCAGTACGGCACCGTTTCCGTTTAATTCATCACACCGTTCTTCCAACTGGTTGTTCAGTACGGCACCGTTTCCGTTTAATTCATCACACCGTTCTTCCGGTTGTTCAGTACGGCACCGTTTCCATTTAATTCATCACACCGTTCTTCCGGTTGTTCAGTACGGCACCGTTTCCATTTAATTCATCACACCGTTCTTCCGGTTGTTTAGTACGGCACCGTTTCCGTTTAATTCATCACACCGTTCTTACGGTTGTTCAGTACGGCACCGTTTCCGTTTAATTCATCACACCGTTCTTCCGGTTGTTCAGTACGGCACCGTTTCCGTTTAATTCCTCACACCGTTCTTCCGGTTGTTCAGTACGGCACCGTTTCCATTTAATTCATCACACCGTTATTCGTACTGAACGCAGGAGCCCTGATCTTTTTTCACTTATTAGTCTTCTGACCAATCAGATCAGCTATTTTGACTAATAACTGGGCAAACGATCAGAATTGGGCTGCCCGTGTAAACTCAGGCCTATGAGAGGTGAGGATGTGTCATCATCACACCCCTTTTGACCCTATTATGGCCACCTGGAGACACGCGGTCCGATACAGTACCTTCTCAAACTCTCCGTCCTGCCGGTGCATCAGGGTCTTCCACTGTTCAAACAGCTCCGGTTCAGAGTTCTGGATGTCTTTCAGAGTCCCCTCGGTTTGAGTGGTCCCGTTCTTCATCGCTACGATCTGACCACGGAGGGAGAGAGGGACTGAATTAGTGGCCGTCTGGATGTGAGTGAAGAACGCTGCTTGTGGAAACACAATACACACACATGCGTGCCCGCACACTCTACTCTCACCCAGTCAGCGTGTGGTAGGTACTGTAGCTTGTGAGTGACCAGCACCACAGTCCTCTTCTCTTCTCTCAACAGTTTGAGGATGCCCTCCTGCATCAGGTGGTCACTCAGGTGAATGTCCAACGCTGAGAACGGGTCATCCTGAAACAACACAGAGGGACATGCTTCCATGGCCTACAATCAAAGACAATGTATTCTAGCTTCCTCCCAATGTTTCCAACGCAGAATAAATGAATGCAGAGACGAGGTGAAGAGTGGTTTGCAAAAGGGGGAGAATATCGGTTCTATGTGACTCAACATGATTCAAAAGGGGGAGAATATCGGTTCTATGTGACTCAACATGATTCAAAAGGGGGAGAATATCGGTTCTATGTGACTCAACATGATTCTAAAGGGGGAGAATATCGGTTCTATGTGACTCAACATGATTCTTGTAGATGAAGCTGAGGTCACCGTGTAGACAGGTTCTCTCACCAGGAAGACCACGTTGGCCTGTTGGTACAGGGCTCTGGCCACACCTATACGCTGGCGCTGCCCTCCAGATAGAACTATACCCTGTGGAGAGAGAGGGAGGAGGGACAGAATGAATGGAGGTACGTGGAGTGTACAATCTCAGCGTTATCAGACCATTTTACAGTGTGTGTGTGTGTGTGTGTGTGTGTGTGTGTGTGTGTGTGTGTGTGTGTGTGTGTGTGTGTGTGTGTGTGTGTGTGTGTGTGTGTGTGTGTGTGTGTGTGTGTGTGTGTGTGCGCGCGCGCGCGAGAGATTGAGTCAGGAGCTCTCCCCAAAGGTAGGCTGATGTATCTGCCCTCTTCTTCCTTTACTGCCACTAAGACTCGCTGTCGTGGAAAGATCTACTATCCACCTCTCTCTGCATAACAGGGTCATGCCTATTCTATAGAAGTAGTAGTGCACACCAATTAACACACACACATCACCCAGAACTCAAATCTTGCGTATGTTCACGTAGTCTATTCACGAGAGGTTACACAAACAGCAACATTACAGAAATAAACACCACAATATTATTACAACACACACTCACACAGAAACACAACCAAGACCTGCTTACGTAACAGGATAATGCCTGAACAAAACAGACATGACAGTGTACTGGGTGAGCTCTGGCGAAGCTAGCTTCCTGTACATACAGTACAAACAACCAGATAGGTGGTGACAGGGCTCTCTATAGCGAAAGAGATTCTGTCTCAAACCTGAATACATCAAGATTCTATAAAAGGTTATACTTGATTACTACTATTATAATGTGGTCCCCTCGATTGCCATTTAGTAAGGGAGAATGACAAGAGACAGGTACGAGTGGTCCCGAGTGACAGAAACAGTGACAAGAGACAGGTACGAGTGGTCCCGAGTGACAGAAACAGTGACAGGTACGAGTGGTCCCGAGTGACAGGTACGAGTGGTCCCGAGTGACAGAAACAGTGACAAGAGACAGGTACGAGTGGTCCCGAGTGACAGAAACAGTGACAGGTACGAGTGGTCCCGAGTGACAGGTACGAGTGGTCCCGAGTGACAGAAACAGTGACAGGTACGAGTGGTCCCGAGTGACAGAAACAGAGACAGGTACGAGTGGTCCCGAGTGACAGAAACAGAGACAGGTACGAGTGGTCCCGAGTGACAGAAACAGAGACAGGTATGAGTGGTCCCGAGTGACAGAAACAGTGACAGGTACGAGTGGTCCCGAATGACAGAAACAGTGACAGGTACGAGTGGTCCCGAGTGACAGAAACAGAGACAGGTACGAGTGGTCCCGAGTGACAGAAACAGAGACAGGTACGAGTGGTCCCGAGTGACAGAAACAGAGACAGGTACGAGTGGTCCCGAGTGACAGAAACAGTGACAGGTACGAGTGGTCCCGAATGACAGAAACAGTGACAGGTACGAGTGGTCCCGAGTGACAGAAACAGTGACAGAGACAGGTACGAGTGGTCCCGAGTGACAGAAACAGTGACAGAGACAGGTACGAGTGGTCCCGAGTGACAGAAACAGTGACAGTGACAGGTACGAGTGGTCCCGAGTGACAGAAACAATGACAGAAACAGTGACAGTGACAGGTACGAGTGGTCCCGAGTGACAGAAACAGTGACAGTGACAGGTACGAGTGGTCCCGAGTGACAGAAACAGTGACAGTGACAGGTACGAGTGGTCCCGAGTGACAGAAACAGTGACAGTGACAGGTACGAGTGGTCCCGAGTGACAGAAACAGTGACAGGTACGAGTGGTCCCGAGTGACAGAAACAGTGACAGGTACGAGTGGTCCCGAGTGACAGAAACAGTGACAGTGACAGGTACGAGTGGTCCCGAGTGACAGAAACAGTGACAGTGACAGGTACGAGTGGTCCCGAGTGACAGAAACAGTGACAGGTACGAGTGGTCCCGAGTTACAGAAACAGTGACAGAAACAGTGACAGTGACAGGTACGAGTGGTCCCGAGTGACAGAAACAGTGACAGGTACGAGTGGTCCCGAGTGACAGAAACAGTGACAGAAACAGTGACAGTGACAGGTACGAGTGGTCCCGAGTGACAGAAACAGTGACAGGTACGAGTGGTCCCGAGTGACAGAAACAGTAATGGTGCGGGTCACTGACCCTCTCTCCGATCTCCGTCTGGTCTCCCTGTGGCAGGATGTCGATATCCGGCTGCAGGGAACACGCCTCGATGACAGCCTTGTACCTGGTCAACACAGAAACAGATAATCAGATGACAACTGTGACATTAAAACAAATACCCTGAAATGTCAATGGGCTGAGGAAAGCTGAACAGATTCCTAGTGATTTGTACTGTCAGAGTAACGATATCATGGTACACTGTCCCAAAAAAATTTTACCATTGTTTTTACGGTAATTTACAGGCAGTAAAAGTACATTTTACAGTAAAAGAAATGGTACAGTATGTTACCATAACCAGTTTTATGGTACCAATACGGTTACTGTAATCCATTTACGACATCCAATACTCTTACTGTTATCTATGTACCGTAAGACAGCAACAGTATATTATTCTATGGTTGTATTCAGGATAAACTTCTCCACAGAGAAGAACATTTTAAGAGGATCAAGTTAAACAGTGAATCTCTAAATGGGTCCAACGTACGTAGACCTGCGCGCATGCACGTTTGTAGGGGGCTTGGGGAGTCAGAGATGCTTAACCAAGCAAGAGGAGCCAAGGCACTCTTTTTTTTTTGACTCTAGCTAGCGAGGACGATTGAACTTCCTGATCCGGCGTTCTACGCTCGTGTACAAGCGCGAGCTACACGTCAGGCTAGTCTGGCGTTCTGTTTTACAACACGACTTTTTTTTTGCCACAGAAGCAAACATGTCTCTTTTTTGTATTGCAGTTGCTAGAGCTCGGACTGCTACTACTACTCATGAGAGGGGGAGGTGAGAATTGCTGTCCAGCTGTAGACAACGAGGCTAGACCCTCATCTACATAACACCAGGTTGTGTGTAGTGGCCTGTCAATGGAGCTCATGTACAAAAGCCCAACAAGTTTACCGAGTGACTGTTGAAAACAACTATACTTTCGGCCACATGTACAAATAACCAGACAAATACATTTTCAGATATGTGTTTACTATCACAAGAGGAACATAGTCTGACGTAAAACAGGGAAATAAGAGAAAACAAACACCAGTAATATGGGAACGAGGAAATAAGTTTTAAAAAACATTTACACACAAAAAAAAACAAACAGGTAAATGTATGAATGAGAGAAGAAAAAAAAGCACACAACTATTTTTATAATAATTGCGTTTAGCTAAATCTTATTATAAAAAATAATTTAAAAAGGACATTTGCAAGCGGTACAAACGAAGTAGCAGAACGTCCATCTCGTCTGTGTTTATACTAGAAGGGATGCTGGGAAAATGTGATGTCGACACAGCGGTGGGACGTTGCAAAACTCATTCAATATAAAATAATAACCCCTCAGTCTTCCCAAGGGATAACGCGTCAGGTCTCAATTTCCATGTCGGAAAGAAACTGTGTCGAATGTTGGAGGATATTACAAGGAGCTGGCCCCCTTTTGTGACGACATTGCAACACTGCGCCACGCTCCATCGGCCCCGTCTGCGTATTGTCTGTAGACCCCTTGAGAAGACTTGAATTATATAAAGGGATGAATGAAGCGTCTGGCCCTGGGGCTGTATTAAAGAGAGATGGAGAGAGAGAGGAGAGGGAATGAGAGGACAGATAAAGAGAGAACAAAAGAAAAGCCCGAAGAGGAGAATAAAACAGACCAGCTGTAGGAAGGGAACAATAGAGCAGCGCCTGGGGTAGTTACAGTAAAACGTCTAAAATGAATGCATCCAGGACTATAACATACACGTTTGGTTAAGTAGGTTCTCCATCCTCAAGTCAGCGGCTAGGAGGGTCCTGGACGAAGACAACGTCTGGACTGGGGAACTAAAATGGCCGGTCCAGTTGAGACCGGACCCAACCGCTTCCCAGCACCATCACACTGGGGAACAACAGAGGTTCCGTCCACTACTACGGCATGCCCAAAACTGTGCAGGAACTGGGCCATCTGGCTACAGCCTGCAAAGTCATCGTCTGCAAGATCTGTAAAGACAGACTGTGTATCCATATGCCCCTACAACCTGTGCGGGAAAGAGCACCACTTCTTCAAAAACCTGCCCCAGTTCCTAGGCCAGCAGGGCAAGGGCTAACGCCACCAAATGCAACCACACTAACCCAAATCCCAACCCCCCCACCCCCAGACAACAACGAAGACACAGAACCAGACCCCAGACCTCCCCACAGGCACCGCCCAATCCACCACCCAAGATGTCCCAGAAACAGCACCCACCTCTGTCCCCCCCCCAACAAATCCCGTCCTAGCCACCCCCCCCTCGTCAAAGGGAAGCCAGTTTCGAAAGTTACCATACAACCGGAAGAACCCCTCGCCTCACAACTCCTTTTCTTAGATGATGATGACCCAAACTGGACAAAAAAAATTACCAAACGTAAAAGACCAGACAAACAACAGACCAACAAGAGACCTGACAAACAACAGACCAACAAGAGACCAGACCAGACAAGAGACCAACAAGAGATCAGACAAACAACAGACCAACAAGAGACCAGACAAACATCAGACCAGACAAGAGACCAACAAGAGACCAGACAAACAACAGACCAACAAGAGACCAGACAACAGGCCAGACAAACAGACCAACAAGAGATCAGACAAACAACAGATCAACAAGAGACCAGACAAACAACAGATCAACAAGAGACCAGACAAGAGACCAGACAAGAAACCAGACAAACAACAGACCAGACAAGAGACCAGACAAACAGACCAACAAGAGACCAGACAAGAGACCAGACCAACAAGAGACCAGACCAACAAGAGACCAGACCAACAAGAGACCAGACAAGAGACCAGACCAACAAGAGACCAGACAAGAGACCAGACAAGAGACCAGACCAACAAGAGACCAGACAAGAGACCAGACCAACAAGAGACCAGACAAGAGACCAGACCAACAAGAGACCAGACAAGAGACCAGACCAACAAGAGACCAGACAAGAGACCAGACCAACAAGAGACCAGACAAGAGACCAGACCAACAAGAGACCAGACAAGAGACCAGACCAACAAGAGACCAGACAAGAGACCAGACCAACAAGAGACCAGACAAGAGAACAGACCAACAAGAGACCAGACAAGAGACCAGACCAACAAGAGACCAGACAAGAGACCAGACCAACAAGAGACCAGACAAGAGACCAGACCAACAAGAGACTAGACAAGAGACCAGACAAACAACAGACTAGACAAGAGACCAGACAAACAACAGACCAACAAGAGACCAGACAAACAACAGACCAACAAGAGACCAGACAAACAACAGACCAGACAAGACACCAGACAAACAAGACACCAGACACCAGACAAGACACCAGACAAACAAGAGACCAGACAAACAAGAGACCAGACAAGACACCAGACAAACAAGAGACCAGACAAACAAGAGACCAGACAAACAACAGACCAACAAGAGACCAGAAAAGAGACCAGACAAACAACAGACCAGACAAGAGACCAGAGAAACAACAGACCAGACAAACAACAGACCAGACAAGAGACCAGACAAACAACAGACCAGACAAGACACCAGACAAACAAGAGACCAGACAAGACACCAGACAAACAAGAGACCAGACAAGACACCAGACCAACAAGAGACCAGACAAGAGACCAGACCAACAAGAGACCAGACAAGAGACCAGACCAACAAGAGACCAGACCAACAAGAGACTAGACAAGAGACCAGACAAACAACAGACCAACAAGAGACCAGACAAACAACAGACCAACAAGAGACCAGACAAACAACAGACCAACAAGAGACCAGACAAACAACAGACCAGACAAGACACCAGACAAACAAGAGACCAGACAAACAAGAGACCAGACAAGACACCAGACAAACAAGAGACCAGACAAACAAGAGACCAGACAAGACACCAGACAAACAAGAGACCAGACAAACAACAGACCAACAAGAGACCAGAAAAGAGACCAGACAAACAACAGACCAGACAAGAGACCAGAGAAACAACAGACCAGACAAACAACAGACGGAACAAGAGACCAGACAAACAAGAGACCAGACAAACAACAGACGGAACAAGAGACCAGACAAACAAGAGACCAGACAAGAGACCAGACAAGAGACCAGACAAGAGACCAGACAAGAGACCAGACAAGAGACCAGACAAACAACAGACCAACAAGAGACCAGACAAGAGACCAGACAAACAACAGACCAACAAGAGACCAGACAAGAGACCAGACAAACAACAGACCAACAAGAGACCAGACAAACAACAGACCAACAAGAGACCAGACCTGAAGACCACCCCAGAAACCAAACCCTGATGCCAGAAAACACAACCTATCCCTCTGAGAAACTGTCACCCCCCCCCCCCCCCCCTTGACCCCCCTACCACCAGGAAGACTGTGGGGAGGCACACCAAGACCTGTGAACAGCCAAGATCCACCCAACAACACAAACGACCTGCTAGAGGCCCTCATCCACATCTGAAAAAAAAAAAATTTCATTTGAGTTGCCTCTTCGTTAATTCTCCTGCCCCCACAAAAAAAAAACGTAATGTGAAAAAGTCGATTTTCATCCCGGGCCTATATTCTAAGACTTGATTGGGGTTTGGCCGGCCCGGGTTTAGCGCAACCTTGTAACCTACTGTATGTGTGAGAACAACGGGTGGCCGTGGCTGTGCGAGAAGTGCGTCTGTATCTCCCACATAACTAGAATGAGATTCACTTTCTATGAACTCTCTCCCTCTCTTCTCCGATAGACATTTTTTTATTTTTTTATTTATTTTACCTTTATTTAACCAGGTAGGCAAGTTGAGAACAAGTTCTCATTTACAATTGCGACCTGGCCAAGATAAAGCAAAGCAGTTCGACAGATAAAACGACACAGAGTTACACATGGAGTAAAAACAAACATACAGTCAATAATGCAGTATAAACAAGTCTATATACAATGTGAGCAAATGAGGTGAGAAGGGAGGTAAAGGCAAAAAAGGCCATGATGGCAAAGTAAATACAATATAGCAAGTAAAATACTGGAATGGTAGTTTTGCAATGGAAGAATGTGCAAAGTAGAAATAAAAAATAATGGGGTGCAAAGGAGCAAAATAAATAAATAAATAAAAATTAAATACAGTTGGGAAAGAGGTAGTTGTTTGGGCTAAATTATAGGTGGGCTATGTACAGGTGCAGTAATCTGTGAGCTGCTCTGACAGTTGGTGCTTAAAGCTAGTGAGGGAGATAAGTGTTTCCAGTTTCAGAGATTTTTGTAGTTCGTTCCAGTCATTGGCAGCAGAGAACTGGAAGGAGAGGCGGCCAAAGAAAGAATTGGTTTTGGGGGTGACTAGAGAGATATACCTGCTGGAGCGTGTGCTACAGGTGGGAGATGCTATGGTGACCAGCGAGCTGAGATAAGGGGGGACTTTACCTAGCAGGGTCTTGTAGATGACATGGAGCCAGTGGGTTTGGCGACGAGTATGAAGCGAGGGCCAGCCAACGAGAGCGTACAGGTCGCAATGGTGGGTAGTATATGGGGCTTTGGTGATAAAACGGATTGCACTGTGATAGACTGCATCCAATTTGTTGAGTAGGGTATTGGAGGCTATTTTGTAAATGACATCGCCAAAGTCGAGGATTGGTAGGATGGTTAGTTTTACAAGGGTATGTTTGGCAGCATGAGTGAAGGATGCTTTGTTGCGAAATAGGAAGCCAATTCTAGATTTAACTTTGGATTGGAGATGTTTGATATGGGTCTGGAAGGAGAGTTTACAATCTAACCAGACACCTAAGTATTTGTAGTTGTCCACGTATTTAAGTCAGAGCCGTCCAGAGTAGTGATGTTGGACAGGCGGGTAGGTGCAGGTAGCGATCGGTTGAAGAGCATGCATTTAGTTTTACTTGTATTTAAGAGCAATTGGAGGCCACGGAAGGAGAGTTGTATGGCATTGAAGCTTGCCTGGAGGGTTGTTAACACAGTGTCCAAAGAAGGGCCGGAAGTATACAGAATGGTGTCGTCTGCGTAGAGGTGGATCAGGGACTCACCAGCAGCAAGAGCGACCTCATTGATGTATACAGAGAAGAGAGTCGGTCCAAGAATTGAACCCTGTGGCACCCCCATAGAGACTGCCAGAGGTCCGGACAGCAGACCCTCCGATTTGACACACTGAACTCTATCAGAGAAGTAGTTGGTGAACCAGGCGAGGCAATCATTTGAGAAACCAAGGCTGTCGAGTCTGCCGATGAGGATATGGTGATTGACAGAGTCGAAAGCCTTGGCCAGATCAATGAATACGGCTGCACAGTAATGTTTCTTATCGATGGCGGTTAAGATATCGTTTAGGACCTTGAGCGTGGCTGAGGTGCACCCATGACCAGCTCTGAAACCAGATTGCATAGCAGAGAAGGTATGGTGAGATTCGAAATGGTCGGTAATCTGTTTGTTGACTTGGCTTTCGAAGACCTTAGAAAGGCACGGTAGGATAGATATAGGTCTGTAGCAGTTTGGGTCAAGAGTGTCCCCCCCTTTGAAGAGGGGGATGACCGCAGCTGCTTTCCAATCTTTGGGAATCTCAGACGACACGAAAGAGAGGTTGAACAGGCTAGTAATAGGGGTGGCAACAATTTCGGCAGATAATTTTAGAAAGAAAGGGTCCAGATTGTCTAGCCCGGCTGATTTGTAGGGGTCCAGATTTTGCAGCTCTTTCAGAACATCAGCTGAATGGATTTGGGAGAAGGAGAAATGGGGAAGGCTTGGGCGAGTTGCTGTTGGGGGTGCAGTGCTGTTGTCCGGGGTAGGAGTAGCCAGGTGGAAAGCATGGCCAGCCGTAGAAAAATGCTTATTGAAATTCTCAATTATGGTGGATTTATCAGTGGTGACAGTGTTTCCTATCTTCAGTGCAGTGGGCAGCTGGGAGGAGGTGTTCTTATTCTCCATGGACTTTACAGTGTCCCAGAACTTTTTTGAGTTAGTGTTGCAGGAAGCAAATTTCTGCTTGAAAAAGCTAGCCTTGGCTTTTCTAACTGCCTGTGTATAATGATTTCTAGCTTCCCTGAACAGCTGCATATCACGGGGGCTGTTCGATGCTAATGCAGAACGCCATAGGATGTTTTTGTGTTGGTTAAGGGCAGTCAGGTCTGGGGAGAACCAAGGGCTATATCTGTTCCTGGTTCTAAATTTCTTGAATGGGGCATGTTTATTTAGGATGGTTAGGAAGGCATTTAAAAAAAATATCCAGGCATCCTCTACTGACGGGATGAGATCAATATCCTTCCAGGATACCCCGGCCAGGTCGATTAGAAAGGCCTGCTCGCAGAAGTGTTTCAGGGAGCGTTTTACAGTGATGAGTGGTGGTCGTTTGACCGCTGACCCATTACGGATGCAGGCAATGAGGCAGTGATCGCTGAGATCTTGGTTGAAGACAGCAGAGGTGTATTTAGAGGGGAAGTTGGTTAGGATGATATCTATGAGGGTGCCCGTGTTTAAGGTTTTGGGGAGGTACCTGGTAGGTTCATTGATAATTTGTGTGAGATTGAGGGCATCAAGTTTAGATTGTAGGATGGCTGGGGTGTTAAGCATGTTCCAGTTTAGGTCGCCTAGCAGCACGAACTCTGAAGATAGATGGGGGGCAATCAGTTCAGATATGGTGTCCAGAGCACAGCTGGGGGCAGAGGGTGGTCTATAGCAGGCGGCAACGGTGAGAGACTTGTTTTTAGAGAGGTGGATTTTTAAAAGTAGAAGTAAAAATTGTTTGGGTACAGATCTGGATAGTAGGACAGAACTCTGCAGGCTATCTTTGCAGTAGATTGCAACACCGCCCCCTTTGGCAGTTCTATCTTGTCTGAAAATGTTGTAGTTTGGAATTAAAATGTCTGAGTTTTTGGTGGTCTTCCTAAGCCAGGATTCAGACACAGCTAGAACATCCGGGTTGGCAGAGTGTGCTAAAGCAGTGAATAGGACAAACTTAGGGAGGAGGCTTCTAATGTTAACATGCATGAAACCAAGGCTATTACGGTTACAGAAGTCGTCAAAAGAGAGCGCCTGGGGAATAGGAGTGGAGCTAGGCACTGCAGGGCCTGGATTCACCTCTACATCACCAGAGGAACATAGGAGGAGTAGAATAAGGGTACGGCTAAAAGCTATGAGAATTGGTCGTCTAGAACGTCTGGAACATAGAGTAAAAGGAGGTTTCTGGGGGCGATAAAATAGCATCAAGGTATAATGTACAGACAAATGTATGGTAGGATGTGAATACAGTGGAGGTAAACCTAGGTATTGAGTGATGAAGAAAGAGATATTGTCTCTAGAAACATCGTTGAAACCAGGAGATGTCATTGCATGTGTGGGTGGTGGAACTAATAGGTTGGATAAGGTATAGTGAGCAGGACTAGAGGCTCTACAGTGAAATAAGCCAATAAACACTAACCAGAACAGAAATGGACAAGACATATTGACATTAAGGAGAGGCATGCTTAGTCGAGTGATCAAAAGGGTCCGGTGAGTGGAGAGGTTGGTTGGTGATTTAGACAGCTAGCCAGGGCATCGGTAGCAAGCTAGCATAGGATGGAGGTCTGTTGTTAGCTACCTCTTGCGTTCCGTCAGTAGATTAGTGGGGTTCCGTGTGGTAGAGGGGATTAATCCAAATCACACAACAACAAAAAATAAAAACAATAGATATAGTTATAGAGGCCCAAGAAGAAAACATAATAATAATAATAAAAAAAATATATATATATATATTTTTTTTAAATGTCCGATTGTCTATTCAGATAGCAGCCGGTAAGACAGCTAACGGTTAGCAGGCCGCAGATGGGCGTTCAGGCAACGTCGCGACGGAGGAGCCAGCCGAATAACTCCTTCGGGTAGATAACGTCGGCAGTCCAGTTGTGAAGGCCCGGTGGGGCTCCGCGAAGGCAGTAAAACGGGTCCGGATAGGTGACTGCAGCCCAGGTGTGATTGATGGAACTCAGGAGTGATTGACGGAGCTTGCTAGCTCCGGAATAATTGATGTTTGCTCCAGAATCGACGAAGGCCGATAGTCACACGGATAGCAGCTAGCTAGCTGTGAGATCCGGGTATGAATGTCCAGAGAGCAGTCGAAATCCAGGGACATGGAGAGAAAAATTGGTCCGGTATGTTCCGTTCCGAGCCGCGCTGCGCCGTACAGAACTGACGATAGATTTTCGAGCTAAAGGATAGCTGATGACCACAAACCGTGGTTAGCTGAATACTAACGATTTGCCAGTAAAGGAGCTAACTAGCTTCTGAACTAGCTTCTGGATTAGCTTCTGGCTAGTTTCAGGCTAGCTTCTTGGAGTTTCTGGCTAGCTTCTTGGAGGATTACAGATCTGAGGTAAATAATACTTTTTTATAAATATACATTGGTGAGGCGGGTTGCAGGAGAGTGTTTTGAAGATGAGTTGATGGAAAATAAAAATAAAATGTATGTGAAAAAGTTGTAAATATATATATATACAGGACACGACAAGACGAGGACAAAAGACGTCTGAACTGCTATGCCACCTTGGTTAAAGATGAGCCTGCAACTTTCATCTCTCCAGCGTCCCACTTCAATATTTATTTCCTTATAGAATTATTGCCACGCAAAGGGTTCTGGAGGAACTGCAGTACCCCTGATAAATTTAAATACATTTGCCAAAGTTATAGAATTACTGCTCTGTTGAGAAATAAATTAAATAATTCAGAATAGCCTACTACACCATGAGAAGGCCTATAATTTAGCCACAGAGAATCGATAGCTTCTTGTGGACTGTAGCCCAATCACAAGGAATAGCCGACAGTAGGGAACGCGCGGCAAATCTGTCAGTGAACAAACAGCATGCAGACAAAACAGGCCTTTCGCAATATCTCAAATACAAATCGAGGGAAAATACAGGTTGGAAAGCAAATGGCTCCTGCTGAAAAGAGAAGACTGTAGGCTACCAACATACTTCCAAAATAAAAACAAGAGAGAGATCAGCGTTTGACACGAACACACGTCATTGGGTGAAACTTGAAAGCATTTTTAGGACTAGAACTTCCTCATATTTTAGCCTACAATATGTGTCGACACACCTAGGCCATTCAGAATAGCCTACTACACCATGAGAAGGCCTATAATTTAGCCGTGTCGACACACCTAGGCCTAGGCTATTGCTGGATTCAAGACAAGGTCGTTTTTTACGCATCTCAGTTTGTCAGTGTCAACGTAGCCTGCCATTTCGATCACTTGGGCTGTATTAAAAAAGATTCTGCCAAAGTCTCCAGTCATGTAAAATAATGTAGAATTGCATGAAATGCGTTTATAAAAAGGCCACATTTTCCCCAGACCCTAGGCTACTAAAATGCTTCCCAATGTGTGCAACTTCTGTAAGTGCCTCTACTCTACTGCTAAATGCCACTACGCAAATGTGATGATATGCATGCAATGCTTTATTATAAAGGTGATTCTTCTTCTCTCTCATAAGTTCCAGTACCTCAGAACTCCCCCACCCCACACTTTCTTCTTCTTCTCTCTCATAAGTTCAAGTACCTCAGAACTCCCCCACCCCACACTTTCTTCTTCTCTCTCATAAGTTCCAGTACCTCAGAACTCCCCCACCCCACACATTCTTCTTCTTCTCTCTCATAAGTTCCAGTACCTCAGAACTCCCCCACCCCACACTTTCTTCTTCTCTCTCATAAGTTCCAGTACCTCAGAACTCCCCCACCCCACACTTTCTTCTTCTCTCTCATAAGTTCCAGTACCTCAGAACTCCCCCACCCCACACTTTCTTCTTCTCTCTCATAAGTTCCAGTACCTCAGAACTCCCCCACCCCACACTTTCTTCTTCTCTCTCATAAGTTCCAGTACCTCAGAACTCCCCCACCCCACACTTTCTTCTTCTCTCTCATAAGTTCCAGTACCTCAGAACTCCCCCACCCCACACTTTCTTCTTCTCTCTCATAAGTTCCAGTACCTCAGAACTCCCCCACCCCACACTTTCTTCTTCTCTCTCATAAGTTCCAGTACCTCAGAACTCCCCCACCCCACACTTTCTTCTTCTCTCTCATAAGTTCCAGTACCTCAGAACTCCCCCACCCCACACTTTCTTCTTCTCTCTCATAAGTTCCAGTACCTCAGAACTCCCCCACCCCACACTTTCTTCTTCTCTCTCATAAGTTCCAGTACCTCAGAACTCCCCCACCCCACACTTTCTTCTTCTCTCTCATAAGTTCCAGTACCTCAGAACTCCCCCACCCCACACTTTCTTCTTCTCTCTCATAAGTTCCAGTACCTCAGAACTCCCCCACCCCACACTTTCTTCTTCTCTCTCATAAGTTCCAGTACCTCAGAACTCCCCCACCCCACACTTTCTTCTTCTCTCTCATAAGTTCCAGTACCTCAGAACTCCCCCACCCCACACTTTCTTCTTCTCTCTCATAAGTTCAAGTACCTCAGAACTCCCCCACCCCACACTTTCTTCTTCTCTCTCATAAGTTCAAGTACCTCAGAACTCCCCCACCCCACACTTTCTTCTTCTCTCTCATAAGTTCCAGTACCTCAGAACTCCCCCACCCCACACTTTCTTCTTCTTCTCTCTCATAAGTTCCAGTACCTCAGAACTCCCCCACCCCACACTTTCTTCTTCTCTCTCATAAGTTCCAGTACCTCAGAACTCCCCCACCCCACACTTTCTTCTTCTCTCTCATAAGTTCCAGTACCTCAGAACTCCCCCACCCCACACTTTCTTCTTCTCTCTCATAAGTTCCAGTACCTCAGAACTCCCCCACCCCACACTTTCTTCTTCTCTCTCATAAGTTCCAGTACCTCAGAACTCCCCCACCCCACACTTTCTTCTTCTCTCTCATAAGTTCCAGTACCTCAGAACTCCCCCACCCCACACTTTCTTCTTCTCTCTCATAAGTTCCAGTACCTCAGAACTCCCCCACCCCACACTTTCTTCTTCTCTCTCATAAGTTCCAGTACCTCAGAACTCCCCCACCCCACACTTTCTTCTTCTCTCTCATAAGTTCCAGTACCTCAGAACTCCCCCACCCCACACTTTCTTCTTCTCTCTCATAAGTTCCAGTACCTCAGAACTCCCCCACCCCACACTTTCTTCTTCTCTCTCATAAGTTCAAGTACCTCAGAACTCCCCCACCCCACACTTTCTTCTTCTCTCTCATA
Source organism: Oncorhynchus kisutch (assembly GCF_002021735.2). NCBI lineage: Eukaryota > Metazoa > Chordata > Actinopteri > Salmoniformes > Salmonidae > Oncorhynchus > Oncorhynchus kisutch. Next base: position 4,038,067 of record NC_034195.2, read on the forward strand.
AGTTCAAGTACCTCAGAACTCCCCCACCCCACACTTTCTTCTTCTCTCTCATAAGTTCCAGTACCTCAGAACTCCCCCACCCCACACTTTCTTCTTCTTCTCTCTCATAAGTTCCAGTACCTCAGAACTCCCCCACCCCACACTTTCTTCTTCTCTCTCATAAGTTCCAGTACCTCAGAACTCCCCCACCCCACACTTTCTTCTTCTATCTCATAAGTTCCAGTACCTCAGAACTCCCCCACCCCACACTTTCTTCTTCTTCTCTCTCATAAGTTCCAGTACCTCAGAACTCTCCTACACTGAGCAGCGTGTAGCCGTATATGTAATCATAACATTGCAGGTCATGTTTCTCCTTTTCTGACATTGGTCTGACATGGTTTATTTCTGCTACGCAACAAATATTAGACTACCATTCATCCATCACTCATTCAATTGCTCAGCATGCTCGAAAAGTAAATAGACTAGTAACCCATTTAAAATATTTGACAGTATGGGTAGGCTACAGTATTGCTGTGCAATAGGATCGCGACGCCAGCCTATTTCATCTCTGAGACCATACCAAGGCAGGAGATATACTAATAATATTGTTTATATTTTATATAGTGCTTTCATTACCAAGAGAATCTGAAGGACGCTGTAAAAACCTAAATGTAGAGATCTGGTAGGTGCTTTGGCAGATGGTCTCCCGCAGCTTCAGATGATGTTGCTCAGCCAGGCAGCTCATCAGAGAGGCTTAAGCGGAGGGAGCTAGGATGTCACCGAGAGGGGTGCCTCGTCAGTCAGTTACTTAGCCGGGTCCGGAGCTCTTCATCAGGCACCTCGCTCCTCGTCTCCTCTTCCTCTGTAGGCAGGCTGGATAGTCCACTACAGAAGTGTAGCGCCCACCTGGGTGATGTTTCGGCAGTTATAAGCGCCAGAAAGACCACCACACCTCAGCGGTAGTCAGGTGTAAAAATAAAAATAATTTAAAAGCCAGAGCTGTATTGACGCATCCTTTAAACGATCACATGGCCAGCTAGCTAGCTAACCATATGGACACAATCATCTATTGATAAACTAAATATTGAACAACAATTTGTCTTTGCGTATTTCGAATAGACAATCTTGCAGAAGGCGCAGACAGTGTTTGGCACTTGTGGTGGCATACATTTTTGGTTTGAAAAAGTCACGGCAAATTATGAAAACATTCTGACCACACCTCTACAGAAATGTGATCAAATTTGCCATTGCACTTTCTGTCAGAAACTGTCAGGGCCCAGTTCCAGCAAATAAGGGTGTTTATATGATCAACGAAAACATGTGTATAACTTGAGTGCAACAGCTTGATAAATCCCAATCATTTGTTGTGCACGCAAATCCCAGAATCTCCATGTACGCCAAAACGTAGTATGACATTTACACATGGTTGATAATTCAGGCCCCAGAGGAGCACTGAGACTACAGAGAGAACTATCCCACTGGGCTTGGAGAGACAGAGAAACAAGGAAGAGAGAGAGAGAGCGAATGAGAGAGATGAAAACTGCTCAACTATTGTTTCTCGGAGACAGAGAGAAAGAGAGGAAAAAAGAGGGGGGGAGGAAAGAGAGTCAAAGAGAGAGGGAGAGAGAGTGATAAGCAGAGAGGGAAACAATGGAGAGAGAGAGAGAGAAAAGTAACAAGTGTGAGTAGGTAAACACTACTCCTTTATGCTTCTCCACAGCAACCGAGATAACTCAGGGTTCCATTTAATTATATTTTCTGCAGCTAGGCCATTAGGCCCAGAGAGAGGAGATAGGACCACACACACACAGGCTACCTGCTGAATCAGACGTCAACTAACCCTTAAGCCTGGGGGGGGGGGGGGGGGGGGGGGGGGACCCTCACATGATACAGTATTTTGCTTTTGTTCAAATGTTTTACAAGCAGTTTACAGTGCATTCGGGAAGTATTCAGACTACTTGACTTTTCCCCAGATTTTGTTACGTTACAGCCATATTCTAAAATCAGTCTTAAGAGTTTATAGTGTCAGAGCAAAAACCAAGCCACGAGGTCGAAGGAATTGTCCCTAAAGATCATAGACAGGGTTGTTGTCGTAAGTCTCCTGTGACGATCTGAAGGATCAGGTTACAGTGGGTCCGCTCTACAGCGTGCCCTCTCTCGTAGAGGGGCAGAGAGGGAAGTTTTATGGTCATAAAATACGCTGCCCCTATGCTCTGTATTGTTTGAGATTAGAATGTAAACTGTGGAACACAGAGAGACACTTGGACATCAAACGTTTGAATAATTCAACAATATTTATATTTTTGAGAATGTGGGAGTGGTCCGTGGACACTTAAGGGACAGTTATGACGAGTGTGTTTCATTTGGTGATGTCATGAAGGACAGGAAACACATATAACTGTGTCTCTTAAAGTGTACATTTCCCAGTGGTCAGGTTTTACATCTAAATATTGTGAAACGCATGTGATTAAACATGAAACTATTCGTGAAAAGGTGTAATGTGATGTTAACCTTCTAAATGAGAAAATATGGGTTTTCATATAAAGTTAACCAAATCAGTGGCCACACCCACGTGAGCATAGACATTACAGTCGGCGTTATGGACCGCCCCTTTTCTCAGAAGTGTATCAAAAACCCACTCCTGATCAAATTTACATTAGACCAGAAAACACGGAGCTGACACTACATGTTGAAATTGTTAAGAACTACAATTCTCTAAGTCACGGAGACAGACCATACAGCTGGAAATTACGTAAGTCTAGTACGTGTACACTGACAACTGCGGAAGCATCTATTCTATGCAACAACCATCTGTACGCCTGACTTATCCATTACAACAGACACTATCTGGGAACCGCATAGAAAGCGACAACTACGAAAGACATTGTGGCTTCTAGGGATGTTAACCAGAGACTCTCTGATGAACTGACTCTCCAGCAGACGGACCAGCGATTCCAACAGAGAAGACAACGACATACGGGCGTAAATATATACATTGCAATTATTCTCGAATGAGCGGCTGATCATGTGCAAAAGATTAGCATTTCAACTAATATAATTATCAACTGTGTGTAGTGAATCCATTTGGTCTCTCCTGCTCTTTTCCTGTCCCCACCCCTTTCCATTGTCTACCAAGCCGTCATACCGGTTTAGCCCACTAGTAACCAATATCTACTGTTTGTTCATTATGTATTTCTGTGATTATTTAGTTAGTTAGTAAATAAATAATTAAGACAATTTGCATATAGCTGATTCATCATTTATGCTAGGGTTCATGCAGATATCCAATGTTCAGTAATGAGAATGTTCACAGTAATGAGAACTGACGAGGTAACAATGATACATTAATAGAAGAAGAATCGATAAGATATGAAAATATCTGAAGAGTCGATTCGGGAAGTAGAGACTATAAACATTTTCCCGTGGTGCCCCCGACTTCCGAGTTAATTAAAGTTGACATGATTAGTTTAATCACCTAATAATACTTCCACTGAGAATTGATTTGATAAAATAAGTCTTCACATTTAATGATAGTCACAGACACAACAATTGTATCGAGGTAGAGATCTGGGAAAGGGTACCGAAACATTTCTGCAGCATTGAAGTCCCCAAGAACACAGTGGCCTCCATCATTCTTAAATGTAAGAAGTTTGGAACCACCAAGACTCTTCCGAGAGTTGGCCAATGGTCACTCTGATAGAGCATCACATCTGCAGGAAACCAGGCACAATCCCTACGGTGAAGCATGGTGGTGTCAGTTTCATGCTGTGGGGATGTTTTTCAGCAGCAGGTACTGGGAGACTAGTCAAGATTGAAGGAAAGATGAAGTACAGAGAGATCCTTGATGAAAACCTGCTCCAGAGCGTTCAGGACCTCAGACTGGGGAGAAGGTTCACCTTCCAACAGGACAATGACCCTATGCACACAGCCAAGACCACACAGGAGTGGCTTCGGGACAAGTCTCCGAAGGTCCTTGAGTGGCCCAGCCAGAGCCCGGACTTGAACCCAATCGAACATCTCTGGAGAGACCTGTGCAGCGACGCTCCCCATTCAACCTGACAGAGCTTGAGAGGATCTGCAGAGAAGAATGGGAGAAACTCCCCAAATAGAGGCGTGCCAAGCTTGTAGCTTCATACCCAAAAAGACTAGAGGCTGCAATTGCTGCCAAAGGTGCTTCAAAAAACTACTGAGTAAAGGGTCTGAATACTTATGTAAATGTAATATTTATGTTTTTTAATAAATTAGCAAACATTTCTAAAAAACAGTTTTTGCTTTGTTATTATGGGGTATTGTGTATAGATTGATGAGGGGGGGGACAATTTAATCCATTTTTTAATAAGGCTGTAACGTAACAAAATGTAGAAAAGGTCAAGGGGTCTGAATACTTTCTGAATGCACTGTTTAATCAAGTCTCACCTGGGTTTGATCATGGGCATCTCAAAGGTGATGTTCTCCACCAGCGTCGCGTTGAGCAGCCAGGGCTTCTGGGAAGCATAAGCCACAGAGCCTCTCTTCCTGCCAAGATAAACACAGTGTCAAGATCATCCAACATCTCACAACTTCCTGTCTTTCTCAATGACGCACAAAGATAAACACACTTCATGGCAGACTAGGTTCAAATGGAAACCAGGGTATCTGTTATATCTGTTTTATATCTAGTAAATCTGTTCCTAAATATCTTATATTATCTTCTTCTTTTGTTGCAATACAGGCAGTTACTTTACTGTATTGACTAGATACTGTGTGTATTTTTCTATTGTGGATAACAGTGTATAAGAGTAAATACAGCATCTCCATAGCGACCATCTGGTGCGAGGCGTCATGTGTGCTTACTGGATATCCCCATCACCAGCTGCATCCTTGTCTGATGTGAGGCTGCAATGGTACACACATAGACACACCATTAGCACCAGTAATGTATACAGTCGGCAACACAAACCAAAACAAGGCGATCGTTGCCCTATATGTGCATGTCTGTCATTAGATCTTAGTGTGTCTATAAACAAAACAAACTATTACTTCCTGTAATTTGAAGATTCTGACCCACTCTGAATATAGAAGACAGAGATCTGACCCACTCTGAATATAGAAGACAGAGATCTGACCCACTCTGAATATAGAAGACAGAGATTCTGACTCACTCTGAATATAGAAGACAGAGATTCTGACCCACTCTGAATATAGAAGACAGAGATTCTGACTCACTCTGAATATAGAAGACAGAGATTCTGACTCACTCTGAATATAGAAGACAGAGATTCTGACTCACTCTGAATATAGAAGACAGAGATTTAGCAAAAAGCTGCATACGTCATGGCTGGATTTAATCCGGTTGTATTTAGTCTGTTATTGGCTGTTATTTAGTCTGTCATGGCTGGATTTAATGCGGTTGTATTTAGTCTGTTATTGGCTGTTATTTAGTCTGTCATGGCTGGATTTAATCCGGTTGTATTCAGTCTGTTATTGGCTGTTATTTAGTCTGTCATGGCTGGATTTAATGCGGTTGTATTTCGTCTGTTATTACAAGATAGAGGAAAGGGATGGACACACACACACACACACACACACACACACACACACACACACACACACACACACACACACACACACACACTCTCTCTGAGTTCCCCTGTGGTCTGCCAGGGGTGACAGGAGCTCAGCTGCCTATCCTTGGCTGCTACTTGAGGGAGAAGGGGAGCGGGAAGAGTGAAAGGGATGATGAGAGGGAGAACTAGAATATTTTTGAAAGGAAAGGGAGTTGGTTGATAAGCGTCCCAGGGTCTAATGATCCTGATCACCACAGACAGACAGGGCCAGTTGAGAGGCATGTCCCAGACAGGATGTCACAAGGCTGTGCTCCAGTGATTAAACAACGGATTAGATGAAGTGGAAACCAAGGAGGGAATTCTAACATCCACTTAAAAGGTCCCAAACAGTAAATCTTGATTCCCATGTAAAATAGCCTTTTGAGTGACCAAAACATCACCCATAAAAAAAAAATCCAGTTAAAAATGCTTAGAATTGAAGAAAATTGTCCAGACTGAGTGGGTGGAGAGCTAATAGACTGAGTGGGTGGAGAGCTAATAGACTGAGTGGGTGGAGAGCTAATAGACTGAGTGGGCGGAGAGCTAATAGACTGAGAGGGTGGAGAGCTAATAGACTGAGTGGGTGGAGAGCTAATAGACTGAGTGGGCGGAGAGCTAATAGACTGAGTGGGTGGAGAGCTAATAGACTGAGTGGGCGGAGAGCTAATAGACTGAGTGGGTGGAGAGCTAATAGGCTGAGTGGGTGGAGAGCTAATAGACTGAGTGGGTGGAGAGCTAATAGACTGAGTGGGCGGAGAGCTAATAGACTGAGTGGGCGGAGAGCTAATAGACTGAGAGGGTGGACAGCTAATAGACTGAGTGGGTGGAGAGCTAATAGACTGAGTGGGTGGAGAGCTAATAGGCTGAGTGGGTGGAGAGCTGATAGACTGAGTGGGTGGAGAGCTAATAGACTGAGTGGGCGGAGAGCTGATAGGCTGAGTGGGTGGAGAGCTAATAGGCTGAGTGGGTGGAGAGCTAATAGACTGAGTGGGCGGAGAGCTGATAGGCTGAGTGGGTGGAGAGCTAATAGACTGAGTGGGCGGAGAGCTAATAGGCTGAGTGGGTGGAGAGCTAATAGACTGAGTGGGCGGAGAGCTAATAGGCTGAGTGGGTGGAGAGCTAATAGACTGAGTGGGTGGAGAGCTAATAGACTGAGAGGGTGGAGAGCTAATAGACTGAGTGGGTGGAGAGCTAATAGACTGAGTGGGTGGAGAGCTAATAGACTGAGTGGGCGGAGAGCTAATAGACTGAGTGGGTGGAGAGCTAATAGGCTGAGAGGGCGGAGAGCTAATAGACTGAGTGGGCGGAGAGCTGATAGGCTGAGTGGGCGGAGAGCTAATAGACTGAGTGGGCGGAGAGCTAATAGACTGAGTGGGCGGAGAGCTAATAGACCGAGTGGGCGGAGAGCTAATAGACCGAGTGGGCGGAGAGCTAATAGACCGAGAGGGCGGGGAGCTAATAGACTGAGAGGGCGGGGAGCTAATAGACTGAGAGGGCGGGGAGCTAATAGACTGAGTGGGCGGGGAGCTAATAGGCTGAGTGGGCGGAGAGCTAATAGACTGAGTGGGTGGAGAGCTAATAGACTGAGTGGGCGGAGAGCTAATAGACTGAGTGGGCGGAGAGCTAATAGACTGAGTGGGTGGAGAGCTAATAGACTGAGTGGGCGGAGAGCTAATAGACTGAGTGGGCGGGGAGCTAATAGACTGAGTGGGCGGAGAGCTAATAGACTGAGTGGGCGGAGAGCTAATAGACTGAGTGGGCGGAGAGTTCACCTTGACTGACAGTTCATTGACACAACTACTAACATGTAATAACAACACAACAACACAACTAGTAATACATGTATCACTAGCCACTTTAACTATGCCACTTGGTTTACATACTCATCTCATATGTATATACTGTACTCGATATCATCTACTGTATCTTGCCTATGCTGCTCTGTACCATCACTCATTCATATATCCTTATGTACATATTCTTTATCCCCTTACATTGTGTATAAGACAGTAGTTTTTTTGGGAATTGTTAGTTAGATTACTTGTTCGTTATTACTGCATTGTTGGAACTAGAAGCACAAGCATTTCGCTACACTCGCATTAACATCTGCTAACCATGTGTATGTGACAAATACATTTGATTTGATTTGATTTGGAACTACGTCAAGAAACTCGGATGCAGCGCTGCATTGAAATAACCTCAAGAACATTTGCAGATACATAAAGAAACGAACAGCAAACATTTAAATTGCAACATCCATCCCCGTCATACCAGTCAGACGTTTTAGAACACCTTCTCATTCAAGGGTTTTCTTTCTTTTCTTTTTGACCCTTTTCTACATTGTAGAAAAATAGTGAAGACATCAAAACTATGGAATCATGTAGTAACCAAAAAAGTGTTAAACAAATCAATATATATTTTATATTTGAGATTCTTCACTTGATGACTAGAAAACTAGCCAGTAACTAGCAAACACCAGACATAGAAGAAAGGGGAAACCTATACGTATCTTTGCCATAGATTAATAGGAAAAACCTGTAATTATATATTTGTAAACTGGCCAGCTAGCTATGTAAACCAAACCCCTCTGCAAACACAATTCATGCGATGACGGTTACTAGTCGGTACTTATTTAGTTAAGAAAATAAGCCGTCACCATCTGGTCATCCTACTTTGATCTTGTTTCATCCAAATACTGTATCATTCAATTTCATGAAAAACATGATTTGGACTGTGCAGGGCCAAAGGCCAAAGTCAAATAGTGCATTTTCCTTAAGTGGAAATTAGGATTCATACCTAAAGTTGGGACTCAGACACACCGGTAGGAATGTCAAACAAACAGAGTGCCCGGCAGTCAATTTCTTTTGTGTTCACACAGAAAAGGCCTTGAAGTGCTCAGCCACTCATCCTTGTTAAAATACTCCAAACCAGAAGGTGGCAGTAGCGTTGTTTGGCAATGCATATCCGTGTGTGTTACATAGTTCATGGTCTAGATTCCAGCTAGCTGCGCTAATGTTGCTATTTTGTAGAAAGCTCTTGTTGATACTAGCCAGATTGCCACAGCTAGATAACTCCTAGCAAGATGACAAATAAATAATTGAATTCACTCTCCATTACCCTATACTGCCAGTGTCCCTTGCTAAATGTTTAGCTAGCTAGAATTTTCGGTAGCTAGCACAACATATCTAGCTAGCTATCTTTCTATGGACATTGAACTAAATGGGCAGCTATAATGTAAATACTAGCTACAGTGGTTAGCTATCTTGAAGGAAGTATTTAGTGTTTTGTACATTGCATCTGTGCACTTAGCTAGCTACCATCCCATAGCCTACATTGCATATGAAATATGACTGGCTCATGATATTTAACCGTGGATGTACGGACAAAATGCCCTCTTAGTTCCTTTTTGTTGTCATGTTGGTGGTTCGTGCTCTCCGATTGGCTCAAAGTCAAGTTGTTGGCCACTGACGAGCTTCACAATTCTACAAGTAGAAACAGCAGGATCGTCGCTACCGGGTCGACACGCATTTGTTCTAGCAAGAGAAGGAACGGCCTCCCACTGTGATAAGTACCTATCGGCAGTCGATCTGCAGTAAGATTATCGGTGCGTTTCACGTTTAAGGTGTAGCAGCGAGGGAACTTGTGTCTAATAACACTAAGTGAAGCAGACTTCTGCTGAGGACTTAGGTGGGACACTCAGCTCAGATGGTGTAGTCTACAGTCTACAGTGTTGACCAGGGGTCGGCAACAGCCGTTTCATTTAGGAAATCTGTTCCTAAGTATTCCCACAAATAAAAAAAGAGAAATGACGTGATCATTTCTCAACATAATCAAGGTATGAAATGATTGTTCTCTATTTTGGGGCTCAGTTGTGGTCAATTAGAGGTGTACAAATGATTATAATTATGTCGCGGCCCCCAGTCCCGTAAAAAATCAGCCCGCTGCTGAATCTAGTTGCCTTCCTATGGTGGAGACTGAATCATTATTCAACATGATGAAAATATATATGAATGAGCTGTAAAATGACTATAAAAACATGTCATTCAAACACACAATGATAATAAATGACCTTCACCTATTGATTAAGTCTCCCAGTCAATGCACAACAAAGTCAATACAAGAAGTCGCATAAATGATGTTAGCGTATGGCTATATACTGTAGAGCAGTATGCTTCAAAATGAAGAAGTATAAGAAACAGTATCCCCTGGGATACGCACTGATTTGTGTCTTGAACTACTATTCACTACTGTCCTCACAGCCTCAGGTGGACACCAATTCTATTTATATGGCACTACCTCATGCACGTCCCCCTCAAATATCCTCTCTCTCACTTTCTTACAGGGCACTAACAGTACTCTGGGATGCAACAGAGAAGCCACAGGTCAGCAGCTATAACCTTGGCAGTCTGTCTGGGAGAAAAACATGTCTTTATCCCTCTATTCCATTACGCCTGCTGAGGGATTACTACTGTTTCCAGGATTCTGTTAGCAGGCACACACACACCTGTGGTATTCCTCGTATTTTTTTTTTTCTCTCTGCATTGTCGGGAAGGGCCTGTATCTACGCAGTTCACTGTCAGTTTACACCTGTTTTTTTACGATGCATGTAAAAAAACACGTGCGTGCGTGCGTGCGTGCGTGCGTGCGTGTATTGCTCCCTGTTTGGATCATGCTGTGAGTGACATCATTGCCAGATGGAAAGTTGAGCTGTGTTGACAGTGATCTAGAGCATATTAAATTGTGACCTGCTATGTGTGTGAGAAAGATTGTTGCCGGAGACAAACACACAGATCCGTGTCCTACCAAGACGTCCTCTGTATCTCTACTGTCGATGTGCCTCTTACATCAGTGACCCCTGTTCATATTGTGTTGACCTGGAGTATCCTAGAGCTATAGAAATGTTCTTACAAGCCAATACATGTACATACCTCTCGTCTCCTTCAGACACATACCTCTCATCGCCTTCAGAGTCCAGGTTGGGCAAACTGCAGAGAAAAGAAAGAGTTGAGAAAACAGAGGTCACGTAATGTAAAAAGGTAGAATATTATTTAGGGCAATATTTCTTAAACTATGAAACACACATGTAGTTACAGTAGTACTAAACACCCTTTAAAAAAATGAATCATCTTAATATTTTGACCCAACCTCTGTTGCCACTAGTACTCCCTTTCACTGTGGCAGCTGTTTGGGTACTCCTGGCTCAGATTGAACTTCCCCAGGCCAGTAGGCACTGTTGTTGTATTTTTAGCCTTGACTAGTTGACATGTTTCCCAGAGTTCCTGGGTCGGTGTTTCTGATGGAGTGAGTTTACAGACAGAAAGGTGAGAGCTGCAGATGTAGGATCAGATTACCCACCCTCAATTCCTAATCTTAACCATTAGGAGGATAGGAAAACATCTGACTCTAGGCCAGTTTCTCGAGGAGACATGACCTGGGAACACAGCTGTCAACAAACATTCAGGAAGACTGATATTTAAGAATCTGACGATGTGCCACACACACTCACGCACACGTGCATACACAGTCTTATAAAGTAAAAAAAATAAAAAAAATAAGTGCGTTTGTGTGTTGAGAAGGTGTTAGGCCTGTGGAGGAAAAAGGTCTTTGTGACTTCAGGACAAACAACACACGGCAGAACAACTTTCACGTTAGGCCAACTAATACTGTCCTGAAAGTAACTCCGGCTGTAGCATTCACACACTACTGTATGTCAGTCAATGTTAAAAACTTGCTTAGACTAAAGAAAACTGTAGAAGAAAGGCTTAGATTTTTTTTAAAGTCTCAAAATCCACAGAGTTTTCAACAGTTTGACAGAAAATAGACCCAGTCACTGGCGAGCCTAAACGATGTCCCAGCTATCAGAGTGAGAGCTAATGTGCCATGTAAGAGGCTCTACTTATCCTGTCCTATTGTGCTTCCCTCACAAACCGGGATCACAACCAGCTTTCATCTCTTACAGAGACTCCTTCATCGTTAAGGATAATTATACTCTTCATGTCAAGCCCTGCAGATAAGAGATTTTTAAAACCACAATCCTGAGGCCAAACGTATTTAAGTGACCATTGAACAGCAGGCAATATTCCAGATGGATTGTGATGTCATTCTGCAAGCGCATCAGTACGTATAGAGAACATTGATCCTAATGGGAAATATTATGATCACCCAGCCAAGGGCGTACAGCACCTAATCACAACTAAAAGATCAAAAGGAACAGATACTTAGCTAGGAAGAACCTAATGTCTTTCCTGGTGGCCACTCCTGATAAAAGTGAAACCGAGACAATGATAATGAATCTTGGCGTGAGGAGACGCCACTTTCTCAGCCCAAATGAATGTCTCTTTCGCCCCGGCTCTTTAACTCACACAAACACCCAGAAACCTGGGAGGAAAACAGACATCTCGCCAATGCTGCAGGCTTGACAACTGATCTAAGATTAGACATATCTGATGAAAAACTGGACATGTACTGAACAGTCAATTTGTTTACACCATTTTAGTCAACTTTTCTATTCCATTCTGGGAACCCAGAACTCATCTTGTGAACTGTTACGAGAGATTACTAGAAGTCATCATCCCAACCTCTCGGAGTATGTGCGGTGTCCTAGTTGGAACACAAGGGGACCCCTCTACGGGGTTCACAGGGATTACTACACAGGGGTGAGGGTAAGGTCGTGGGGGAGGGGATGTGGCATGGCGTAAAGTCAGTGGTGACAGTAGGAAGAAGTGCTGCCAGGTCAAACCAAACAAACACACTACTGACAGAGTCCTTGTTGGAGACTAATCAACACATTATCATAAACACCCCTTTGTTGGTGCCAGTTGAAGGAAACAACTGTCAAAACAATTAATTGGAGATAACATAGGAGGTGTCGTGAGATCACAACGACAGAGTCTTAGCTACTGTTTTGATGTAAATGGGTGTAATGGAAGGGACCATCCTCGCAAACTTTTGCTTACACAGAGGATTAGATCTGTGGTCTAAAAGGGATAGCTGCTAGCTTTTCTCATAGGCCAACCTGGCACAATTAGCCACTATGCTAAGTACAACCAGCTGAGCACATAATTATATCTGGTAAAAAAAATAACGAATCAACCTATCAGAGACATCACACTGTAGAGCCACCATCCAATCACATTTATTAAACAGATCAACTTGGTTACCAGTTGGAGGTTCTAAAACCTCAAGGTTTAATTTGTTTGACCCTTGACTTGGTCTAAAAAGTGGTGTGCCAATATATTGGCACCGTTTCACATACAACCATGTGATTTTACGAATAAATATTTATATTCGTAACTAAAGCGTAAAAAAAGTTGATAGTGGTCTTGTCAAATAGCTGTATTGTATAACAGTTACTATCACTGACTGGTGGTGCAGTCCAGTAAGGCATTTAGGCCGAAGTTTGAGGGCTATGACTGGTGGTGCAGTCCAGTAAGGCATTTAGGCCAAAGTTTGAGGGCTATGACTGGTGGTGCAGTCCAGTAAGGCATTTAGGCCGAAGTTTGAGGGCTATGACTGGTGGTGCAGTCCAGTAAGGCATTTAGCCGAAGTTTGAGGGCTATGACTGGTGGTGCAGTCCAGTAAGGCATTTAGGCCGAAGTTTGAGGGCTATGACTGGTGGTGCAGTCCAGTAAGGCATTTAGGCCGAAGTTTGAGGGCTATGACTGGTGGTGCAGTCCAGTAAGGCATTTAGGCCGAAGTTTGAGGGCTATGACTGGTGGTGCAGTCCAGTAAGGCATTTAGGCCGAAGTTTGAGGGCTATGACTGGTGGTGCAGTCCAGTAAGGCATTTAGGCCGAAGTTTGAGGGCTATGACTGGTGGTGCAGTCCAGTAAGGCATTTAGCCGAAGTCTGAGGGCTATGACTGGTGGTGCAGTCCAGTAAGGCATTTAGGCCGAAGTTTGAGGGCTATGACTGGTGGTGCAGTCCAGTAAGGCATTTAGGCCGAAGTTTGAGGGCTATGACTGGTGGTGCAGTCCAGTAAGGCATTTAGGCCGAAGTTTGAGGGCTATGACTGGTGGTGCAGTCCAGTAAGGCATTTAGGCCGAAGTTTGAGGGCTATGACTGGTGGTGCAGTCCAGTAAGACATTTAGGCCGAAGAAGGAAATCAAACTTTAGTGCCTAGGCACCTTAAGGTTTAAACACCTGAAACAGCTTTTTCCTGCAATCTAGAGCCATAATCATTATTATATAATCTATGACAAAAATCTGTATATCTTTCTGCATATCTAAGCATATCTTTTGAGCTGACTGTATCATCCTGACTGGTGGTTCTTTGTTTGTTATATAATAATGTGCAAAAATAATGAAGGACATTTTTGTATGCAGTGTACAAACATGACATGATGAACAGGAATGACATTTACTCTCACGGGTGGCCAAAATATCTATCTGAAGAGGCCTCCTGAAAATGTGTTTAACAAAGGTTATGCTGTGCTATCGCAAATTACGGTGACTTTGATGATGACAACAATGATGCTGCTGATTAAAAACATTACACATAATGATGACGATGATGACGACGACGACGACAAGGATGATGATGATGACTATGCTGGAAAACAACATCCCACAAAAAAGATCTGACCCAACAGTTCAAAGTCAAACTGTCCACAGGAAGCTCAGGACATTAGCCAACCCCTGATCCCCACCACAGTAACGTCCCACTCTAAACATCACATTAAATCCTTCATGAGGGCTCAGCCTAAATAGCCTTTGTCTAACACTGTTTATATGATAAGTTTGTGGGATGGCGCCAGCCGCCAGGGTGTAGGATGGGCTCCAGTATCTGAGGACGTGCCAGCTTGTCCCTGGCATGAGGACCAGAGAGGGTGTGTTTGGCTGGCAGGGGGACAATCTAACAAGGTATCTGATCTTTATGAAGAGACAGAGAGTAGTCTGACCATGGACAGGTGGCCAGTCAAAGCCAAAGCCTGAGTACAAACTCAATGTAGATACTTACACATTAACACCAAGGCTCAAGACCTTATCTATCCTTTCATTAAATTTCTCCCCTGTGCCATCTCTCTCTGGCCCACTTGGAACTCTATGTCATCCCCTTAATTCTCCCCCTTAACTCTCTCTCTCTGTCCCCCTCCTTCCCTGCCTACAGTGTGGCTTTTTTAATCTTTCCTTAGATGGGAGGATCTGAGCAGAGACGGGCAGTATTTCGGGTTAAATGTATTTTACATTTCGTACTTCAATTACTTTTGAGTATTTGACATTTGCATTTCACCAGCCTGAACTACAATCCAATGCATTTTGGAACAAGATACTTTCGAGACCTCTAATTTGTATTTTCATTCTTTATAGCGGTTCATTTTGTGGCCCCCTTTCATCCTGCATTGGTATCAGAAGTCTGATGGCACTATGGTGTGATAAGAGTGTCTGCTAAAGGACCAACATGTACAGTTGAGGTTGGAGTCATTAGAACTTGTTTTTCAACCACTCCAAATGTCTTGTTAACAAACTATAGTTTTGGCAAATCGGTTAGGACATCTACTTTGTGCATGACACAAGTAATTTTCCCAACAATTGTTTACAGACAGATTATTTCACTGTATCACAATTCCGGTGGGTCAGATGTTTACATACACTAAGTTGACTGTGCCTTTAAACAAGCTCAACTGGCTGGATCAAATACCCAATGTGTGTTCTGTCCAATAATTGGGTTGTTTTTAACCCAGCTTTTTTTTGAGTGCAGTGCATTCAACTAAGGTAGATAAACAGCCACATATTACAGTCATAGCAAGTCAAAAAAAATGTGTTAACGTTACTGAAGATGGCGCCGACAGATAGGGCAGCTCTGCTTCTAGGTACTAAGCAACTGTCGTGACGTGACTCTCATTAACGTGATGACTGTTATTTATTGAATAATTACTTACTATGTTTAATTGTTACTGTATTCAATTAATCATGTAACAATTAACTCATTAGTGATTTGGGGCACCACGGGATAAGTTGTTTACCGAGTTACCGTCGTCTCCTGAATTAACTCAAGAATATATATAGATAAGTCACTAATTCCTCATTTCCTCATATCAGTCTCATTCTGAACGTCGCAGACTTCGTGAATCTGCACAAACCCAAGTCTTTCTAATCATTCTGTACCGCACAAATTGATTTACTAACAAACCAAATGATAACACAGGATACACACACACGGTATAGATTATTTATTATAAACTTAATACGGGGACAATAGGTCCCTAGCGGACTAACACAATATGACACTTGTTACACAAGATGGAGAGTTAGCGAGAGAGACAAAGAGAAGCAACACATGGATACATTTGGGAACTACGCTCACAGTAGCCCTAATACCTTGCCCCGAACTGCCGCTCTTTTGGGTAAGAAGTAATGCAACCCACGTGTTGACGGTCTTTATCAGGTATCTCTGTTGGGCCTTCGTGGAAAGGGCTCTGCTTTGTGATAGGGGTTTGATTGGGCCTTCTTCTTCGGATGGCCTTCTCCTTCATTCTCAGGTGTAAGTCTCTGATTGTCCATAAGAGGTCACAATGTCCTTCTTAGTTGTCTGTTTACTTGCACTCATTCTGGAAGAGTGGTCTTCTGAGGGCGGCTAATCAGCCTTGTCGATAAACCCCAGAGTGGTGATGAGAGCATTGTAGGCGACGATGATTTGAAGAGAATAACCGGATGGACGTAAATTCACTTTCTTAAATACAGTACTTAGAGCAGCTACTCAACCGTAGCATTGATTGGTAGAGGCTCCGCTCCTTTGTCTTCTTCAACCTCGTATTGCGTTTCTGGGTCTTGACTAATGTAGACCTAGCTGCAGCTTGTGGTCCTTTTAGTCTGGTATGTTAATTCTTAACTCAATATTTTATACCCTCGGGTAGAAAGGGGGCGTTTTCGCCATGCTGACATGCTCTCTGGGTTCCCTGAGGCGTGACTAGTTACGAGGCAAAGTATCCTAATTATTATGATCTCATTAGAGAACTAAAATCACAATGCTGTCGTCACAAAAAAACATTCTCTTCATCCTTGATATTTTCTACACCACGTAAAAGGATGTAAACCTGGTACACACAAAAGCTCCTCAAGTGTAAAAGCTCCTTGTTTTCGTTATAACATCTTTATTCCATTTTTAAAGTAATCAGAGAGGGGTCTGTAGACACTGATCCACTGTCCTGGTCTTTGGATCCTCACAGGAGAGTCTTTATTTGTTGCTTTTATTTCAAATATTTCTTTAGGTATTTAAAATGCATTGTTCGTTAAGGGATTGTATGTAAGCACCTGTTGTCTTCGGCGCATGTCACAAATAAAATTTCTTTGCAGTATTTCGTTTTTTTATGTCTTACATTATTATCCCAGGACATTTTTTGTGTCATTTTTGTGACGGAAATAACTTTTGGATATCAGTGCGGCAGTAACTCACCAGCCTTACGAGTAGGAATACTTTCCCGCATTGGATCCTTTGTACCCCACAGGGCAATTGAACTGATTCCAGAGGCTGATCCAAAACACCACCGGAGGGGAAGAGGTATTCAGAGTGGACTTCTAATCCAACTCAGGAGACGCGCACACCATCCAACGCTTCCGAGTACATTACTCCCTAATGTTCAGTCTCTGGATAATAACGTAGACAAGCTCAGGGCGAGAATATCCTTCCAGAGAGACATCAGGGATTGTAACATACTCTGTTTCACAGAAACATGGCTCTCTCGGTATATACTGTCTTTGTCCATTCAGCCAGCTGGGTTCTCAGTATATGGGAAGAAGAAAGGTGAGGATGTATGTTTCATGACTAACCACTCATGGTGTGATTGTGATAACATACAAACTCAAGTCCTTTTCATCACCCAACCTAGAATACAATACCTCACAATGAAATGCCGACCGTATTACCTCAATATAATTCTCTTTGGTTAAAGTCACAGCCATGTATATTCGGATACGATGACTGAGTTTATAAAGAAGCATATAGGAGATGTTGTATCCACTGTGACTATTAAAATCTACCCTAACCAGAAACCGTGGATAGACGGCAGAGTTCGTGCAAAACTGAAAGCACAAACCACCGCATTTAATCATGGCAAGCTGACTGGGAATATAGCCGAATACAAACAGTGTAGGTATTCCTTCCGTAAAGGCAATCAAAACGTCAGTATAGAGACAAAGTGGAGTCACAATTCAACGGCTCAGACACAAGAGGTATGTGGCATGGTCTACAGACAATCACGAACAACAAAGGGGAAACCAGCCACATCGAGGACACAGACGTCTTGCTTCCGGACAAGCTAAAAACTTTCATCGCCCACTTTGAAGATAACAGTGCCATCGACGCGGCCCGCTACCAAGGACTGTGGGCTCTCCTTCTCTGTGGCCGACGTGAGTAAGACATTAAAACGTGCTAACCCTCGCAAGGCTGCCAACCCAGACGGCATCCCTAGCCACATCCTCAGAGCATGCGCAGACCAGCTGGCTGGATTGTTTACGGGCATATTTAATCTCTTCCTATCCCAGTCTGCTGTCCCAACATGTTTCAAGATATCCACCATTGTTCCTGTACCCAAGAAAGCAAAGGTAACTGAACTAAATGACTATCACCCCGTAGCACTCACTTCTGTCATCATGGAGTGCTTTGAGAGGCTAGTTATGGATCATATCACCTCTAGACCCACTTCAATTTGCTTACCGCCCCAATAGATCCACAGACGATGCAATAGACGATGCAATCGCCATCGCACTGCCTTATCCCATCTGGACAAGAGGAATACCTATGTAAGAATGCTGTTCATTGACTTCAGCTCAGCATTCAACACCATAGTACCCTCCAAGCTCATCATTAAGCTCGGGGCCCTGGGGCTGAACCCAACCCTGTGCAACTGGGTCCTGGACTTCCTGGCAGGTCGCCCCCAGGCGGTGAAGGAAGGAAACAACACCTCCACTTCTCTGATCCTCAACACTGGGGCCTCACAAGGGTGCGTGCTCAGCCCCCTCCTGTACTCCCTGTTCACCCATGAATGCGTGACCACGCACGCCTCCAATTCAATCATCAAGTTTGTAGATGACACAACAGTAGTAGGCCTGATTACCAACAATGACGAGACAGCCTACAGAGAGGAGTTTGAGGGCCCTGGGAGTGTGGCGCCAGGAAGATAACCTCTCACTCAATGTCGTCAAAACAAAGGAGCTGATCGTGAACTTCTCGAAACAGCAGAGGGAGCACGCCCATATCCATATCGACTGAAGTGCAGTGGAGCAGGTGGAAAGCTTCAACATCCTCGGCATACACATCCCTGACGATCTGAAAGGGCTCTCCAGAGGGTGGTGCGGTCTGCCAACACATTACCGGGGGGGGGGGGGGGGGGACAAACTACCTGCCCTCCAGGACACCTATAGCACCCAATGTCACAGGACAACCATCACCCGAGCCACTGACTGTTCACCCCGCTATCATCCAGAAGGCGAGGTCAGTACAGGTGCATCAAAGCTGGGACCGAGAGACTGAAAAACAGCTTCTAACTCAAGGCCAAAAATGTAAATAGTTCATTCATATTGGTAGATCTGGCAGAATTACAGTCATCACTAGCAGGCTTCCACATGGTTACTCAACCCTGCACCTTAGAGGCTGCTGCCCTATATACATAGACTTGGAATCACTGTCCACTTTAATAATGGAACACTGGTCACTTTAATAATGGAACACTGGTCACTTTAATAATGGAACACTGGCCACTATAATAATGGAACACTGGTCACTTTAATAATGGAACACTGGTCACTTTAATAATGGAACACTGGTCACTTTAATAATGGAACACTGGCCACTATAATAATGAATCACTGGTCACTTTAATAATGGAACACTGGTCACTTTAATAATGGAACACTGGCCACTATAATAATGGAACACTGGCCACTATAATAATGGAACACTGGTCACTTTAATAATGGAACACTGGCCACTTTAATAATGGAACACTGGTCACTTTAATAATGGAACACTGGCCACTTTAATAATGGAACACTGGTCACTTTAATAATGGAACACTGGCCACTATAATAATGGAACACTGGCCACTTTAATAATGGAACACTGGTCACTTTAATAATGGAACACTGGTCACTTTAATAATGGAACACTGGCCACTTTAATAATGGAACACTGGTCACTTTAATAATGGAACACTGGTCACTTTAATAATGGAACACTGGCCACTTTAATAATGGAACACTGGTCACTTTAATAATGGAACACTGGCCACTTTAATAATGGAACACTGGTCACTTTAATAATGGAACACTGGCCACTATAATAATGGAACACTGGCCACTTTAATAATGGAACACTGGTCACTTTAATAATGGAACACTGGTCACTTTAATAATGGAACACTGGCCACTTTAATAATGGAACACTGGTCACTTTAATAATGGAACACTGGTCACTTTAATAATGGAACACTGGCCACTTTAATAATGGAACACTGGTCACTTTAATAATGGAACACTGGCCACTTTAATAATGGAACACTGGCCACTATAATAATGGAACACTGGTCACTTTAATAATGGAACACTGGTCACTTTAATAATGGAACACTGGTCACTTTAATAATGGAACACTGGTCACTTTAATTAATTCCATTCTGATACTTTTAGGTAGTGTGTATTGTTGTGAATTGTTAGTAATTACTGCACTGTTGAAGCTAGAAACACAAGTATTCAGCTACACCCGCAATAACATCTGCTAAACATGTGTATTTGATTTGAACATGAAAATGTATTTTTTTTATTTCGAAACGACAAAATACCTCAATATACCTGTATCTTATGTAAATACAATATGTAGCTAAATTATTTTGTATTTTAGTTTGATACATTGGTCTTCAGAGTATCTCAGTGAGGCTTGTGGGACCACATACAAATGACTGAGCAAGCATCACTCCATAAACTCCTGACTCAGACATATCCCTACACCTTTACAGCACTTTGTGACATCAGCTGATGTAAGAAGGGCTTTATAAATTAATTTGATTGATTGAATTTGACCTTGGGTGAGCAACACAGATCGAGAGAGCGTAGTTTCCATGACTTACTTCAGTTTCTCTTAAAGCTACACCGCATTTGACATGAGGACAATTTGTGCCAAAAGCTCTTTAAGCGGCCAGTAAATCAGCGAAATCCTATTAGTTGGATGACTTGGAGGAGGGAGAAGTGGCAGAGTCAGGCAGTGGTATATTGATGTTAATTAAAAGGCCCTGAGAGCTGCAGTATTTATCTCCCCATCCCAAACAAATAAAACAAACACATTCTCTTCCCCAGACAGACTCATTACAAGAGAATCAGTGCTGTAGAGCATTTTATATAGCTGAGAGAGGTAAACAGTCAGTCTTCTGTTGACTGCAGCTACCTGGCTCTCTGTGGAGTCAACACACCTTTCACCTCTAATCTTTGACCTTTAGAATGTACATCATCCAAGCTCAGGTCATACAAACCTATACTGCGGTTCAATAGTCCTTTTCTTTGATTTGGATGAGAAAGATGCTTGAGAAACGGTTTAGTATGTCCATCCTACTAGTACATAGTTGTCTGTCTGTGAGTCCGTCCATCTATCTGTGACGTCTGCGGTGTGAGTAGTAATTTCATTCAGCCTTACCTGTTCCAGGTGACAGTCCCAGAGACTCTCTGCATCTCTCCCAGAGCTGCCAGCAGCAGGGACGACTTCCCACAACCCACCTGGCCCACGATCATAGTCAGCTGACCTGAGAGAGACACACACACACAGAGAAGACATGAGTGGAAAATAGAGTGATTAGAGAGAAAGATAGATGGAGGGACAGGAGGAGTAGTAGTGGTTCCTCGAGTGGTTCCTCTAGTGGTTCCTCTGATAGCGTATGAATACCATGGTATTTAACCTTCCTCCAGGATCAGAGCCTTACCGAAGGGAACCTTGATGTCTATGTTAGACAGGGTGGGAGGTCCGTCTGTCCAGGTGAAATATCCGCTGGTTATCTGGAGATTTAAAAAAAATGAGAAAAAAAAACATTACACTCCGATCAAATCAAATGTCAAACACTGAATGTCAAGCAGTCAGACCAGGAGAGGCTCCCTGGCAGCACACCGATGAGACTGAACAGATTGAACGTCTATCGAGTCCTGCTACCTCCCACATGTTTACATATTTTTGTTTTACTCATCTCATATGTATATACTGTATTCTATTCTACTGTATTTAGTCTATGCCACTCCAACATTGCTCATCCTAATATTGATATATTCCTTAATTCCATTCTGCTACTTTTAGGTAGTGTGTATTGTTGTGAATTGTTAGTAATTACTGCACTGTTGAAGCTAGAAACACAAGTATTCAGCTACCTCCCACTCACCCTGAAGCAGAGGTCTTGGTCCCTCTCCTGGGGGGGCGGGTCGCCTCCCTTCTGGCTGTAGTTGTTCCAGCAGTCTTCACTGGGGGGCCTCTTCCTGTTCACCACCTTCAGGGGCTGGGAGGGGCGCAGGGAGGGAACAGGCCATGGCTTAGGCTTTTTAAAGGACAACTATGGACACCACAGAGAGTAGTGGTGGAGGTGGTGGGTGGTGAGTGTAAGTGAGGTGGAGGAAGGAGGATAGAACATACAGAGTGAAGAGAAACAGTTAATAATTCATTGAAGTGCACTCTGCCTGTGAGTAGTTGAGTGTGTAAGAATTACCGGGGGCAGGAAAGTCTCTTTGTGGGAGCGCTGTGTACTTGTGTGTGTGTGTGTTTGTGTATGCAAGTGTGTGTGTGTGTGTGGATACGTTTGAATGTGTTCATGTGTGTGTGTGGTCCCTACTCACCACAGCCTGGTACTTGCTGTTGTGGTTGCTGGGGCCAGCGGGCATGGTAGCGTTGGGCTCCTGCTCGTCTCCAATCTCATCACTACTGAAGAACTCACTCAGCTTCTGGGCACTGAAGAGAGGACAGGGGACGCCACAGATCCATTTCACATTTTCACATTCCAGAGTGGGTTACATTGAAGATGGGTTAGGGAACAACACATTTAAAATGCACAGGTAACTCTCCTGGTAGAATCACCTGATCAAAGAATGTTAAAAATGGAAAAGTGAAAAGGTTTCATTTCCTAAAGCAAGTCTCACACACCACATCATTCATTTGGAGATTTCTTATTGGACCATACATAATTCATTTGGAGACTTCTTATTGGACCATACATCATTCATTTGGAGACTTCTTATTGGACCATACATTTTGTGGAATATGACTCAGTAAACTGAAGCTGAGGCTTGGGGTCTTTGCCAATTTCCCGGGCCTTCTTTTCACACCGCTGATATACAGGTCCTGGATGGCAGGGAGCTGGGCCCCAGCGATGTACTGGGTTGTCTGCACCACCCTCTGTAGCACCATGTGATCGAGGGTGGTGCTATTGCCATACCAAGCAGTGATGCAGCCAGTCGATATGCTCTCAGTGCTACAGCTGTGGAACCTTTCCAGGATTTGAGGACCCATGCCAAACTTTTTCAACCTCCTGAGGGAGAAGAGGCACTGTCGCGCCTTCAACATGACCGTGCGTGTGTGTATGGACCACTAAGTCTTTAGTGATTTGGACACTGAGCAACATGAAACGGTCTACCAGCTCCACTGCCGCCCCATCGATGTGGATGGAGGCGTGCTCGACCCCCGTTTCTTGTACTCCATGATCAGCTCATTGCTCTTACTGACGTTGAGGGACAGGTTGTTGCTCCGGCACCACACTGCCAGGTCACTGACCTCCTCCCTGTAGACGGTCTCATCGTTGAGGGACAGGTTGTTTCTCCGGCACCACACTGCCAGGTCACTGACCTCCTCCCTGTATGCTGTCTCATCGTTGAGGGACAGGTTGTTGCTCTGGCACCACACTGCCAGGTCACTGACCTCCTCCCTGTAGACGGTCTCATCGTTGAGGGACAGGTTGTTGTCCCGGCACCACCCTGCCAGGTAACTGACCTCCTCCCTGTAGACGGTCTCATCGTTGAGGGACAGGTTGTTGCTCCGGCACCACACTGCCAGGTCACTGACCTCCTCCCTGTATACTGTCTCATCGTTGAGGGAGAGGTTGTTGCTCCGGCACCACCCTGCCAGGTCTCTGACCTCCTCCCTGTAGACGGTCTCATCGTTGAGGGAGAGGTTGTTGTCCCGGCACCACACTGCCAGGTCACTGACCTCCTCCCTGTAGACGGTCTGCCAGGTCACTGACCTCCTCCCTGTAGACGGTCTCATCGTTGAGGGAGAGGTTGTTGTCCCGGCACCACACTGCCAGGTCACTGACCTCCTCCCTGTAGACGGTCTGCCAGGTCACTGACCTCCTCCCTGTAGACGGTCTGCCAGGTAACTGACCTCCTCCCTGTATGCTGTCTCATCGTCACCGGTGATCAGGCCTGCCACCGTCGTGTCGTCAGCCAAGTTGATGGTGTTGGAGTCGTGCGTGGCCACACAGTCGTGGGTGACCAGGGAGTACAATGGGGGACTAAGCACACACCCCTGTGGGGCCCCCGTGTTAAGGGTCAGAGCGGTGGAGGTAATGTTGCCTACCCTTACCACCTGGGGGTGGCCCATCAGGAAATCCAGGATCCAGTTGCAGAGGGAGGGGTTTAGACCCAGAATCCTAAGCTTGGTGATGAGGGGATAATTGACTACGCTGAGCTGTAGTCAATGAACAGCATTCTCACATAGGTATTCCTCTCATCTAGGCCGGAGAGGGCAGTGTGGAGGGCAATTGAGATTGCGTAATCTATGGATCTGTTGGGGCGGCATGCAAATTGGAGTGGGTCAAGGGTGGCTGGGATGGTAGAGTTAATGTGTGCCATAACCAGCCTCTCAAAGCACTTCATGATTACAGAAGTGAGTGCTACAGGTCGGTAATCATTGTGGGATGAAGCCTTAGAGGTCGTAGGAAACAGGGATGATGGTAGTCATCTTAAAACACGTGGGGATTACAGACTGGGACAAGGAGAGGTTGTTGAAAATTACAGTAAATACACTTAGCAGCTGCTGGGGCCGTCGGGGCCTGCAGCCTTGCAGGTGTTGACCTGATTTTCACCTCGGCTCTCAGAGCGAGATCACCCAGTCCTCTGGGTCGGTGACGGCCCTCACACCCGGCTCGATGTTGTTGTTGTCAAAGGATGCCTAAAATGCATTGCGTTCATCTGGTAGTGAGGCACCGTTGGGCAGATCACGTTTTGGTCTTCCTTTGTAATCCATAATAGACTGTATTGTGTGCGAGGATCTCTCTTGAACCAAAGCCCGTGCAGTAGAGTAGAGCAGGCAGCATATGCTCTAGCTCCACTGCAGAATGGCAGCAAGCAGATGGTACTATCGAAGGTCAATACTAGGCTGTTACAGGGATCATAAGGTCATCTTGACCATAAACAGAACACACTTAGGTTACCCCTGAGATACAGCATCACATCCAACCTGTTGTCACCATAGAGATGAATAACGATAGTGCTCCCCATCCAACCTGACAGAGCTTGAGAGGATCTGCATAGAAGAATGGGAGAACATCCCCAAATACAGGTGTGCCATGCTTGTAGCGTCATACCAAAGAAGACTTGAGGCTGTAATCGCTGCCAAAGGTGATTCAACAAAGTACTGAGTAAAGGGCCCAAATACTTATGTAAATGTGATATTTCATTTTTTAAAAAAAATATATATATACACACACACACACACACACACACACACTGTATGCACCATTTTCCCCAAAAAAAATCTTGCTTTGACAAAAAAAAAATATTTTTGCTTTGTCATTATGGGGTGGTGTGTAGATTGATGGGGGGGCGGGCGGACGACTATTTAACCCATTTTAGAAGAAGGCTGTAACGTAACATACCGAATGCACTATATATGTTTACGATGTTCAAAGCAGTCGTTATGCTGCTATGTATGATAGGATGGGTAATGGTCTGTGAGGAATTAGGGTAGAAGGGTGACGGGTAGCTTTATGACAACACAATTACAGCAGTTAATCAAATTGTCAATGTTACTGACAGAAACAGACAGGTGTTTCAGTGATTGACCTCAATTTAGATCACCAGCTGTAAATTATGGTGCATTGTGGGAACATTGTGTGGGCATGGATATAATTGCTGTATTTCAAATGGTACACTGTAAATACTTTCCTTTAACAGTACATTACTGTAAATACTTTCCTTTAACAGTACATGACTGTAAATACTTTCCTTTAACAGTACATGACTGTAAATACTTTCCTTTAACAGTACATGACTGTAAATACTTTCCTTTAACAGTACATTACTGTAAATACTTTCCTTTAACAGTACATGACTGTAAATACTTTCCTTTAACAGTACATGACTGTAAATACTTTCCTTTAACAGTACATGACTGTAAATACTTTCCTTTAACAGTACATGACTGTAAATACTTTCCTTTAACAGTACATGACTGTAAATACTTTCCTTTAACAGTACATTACTGTAAATACTTTCCTTTAACAGTACATTACTGTAAATACTTTCCTTTAACAGTACATTACTGTAAATACTTTCCTTTAACAGTACATTACTGTAAATACTTTCCTTTAACAGTACATTACTGTAAATACTTTCCTTTAACAGTACATTACTGTAAATACTTTCCTTTAACAGTACATTACTGTAAATACTTTCCTTTAACAGTACATTACTGTAAATACTTTCCTTTAACAGTACATTACTGTAAATACTTTCCTTTAACAGTACATTACTGTAAATACTTTCCTTTAACAGTACATTACTGTAAATACTTTCCTTTAACAGTACATTACTGTAAATACTTTCCTTTAACAGTACATTACTGTAAATACTTTCCTTTAACAGTACATTACTGTAAATACTTTCCTTTAACAGTACATTACTGTAAATACTTTCCTTTAACAGTACATTACTGTAAATACTTTCCTTTAACAGTACATTACTGTAAATACTTTCCTTTAACAGTACATTACTGTAAATACTTTCCTTTAACAGTACATTACTGTAAATACTTTCCTTTAACAGTACATGACTGTAAATACTTTCCTTTAACAGTACATTACTGTAAATACTTTCCTTTAACAGTACATTACTGTAAATACTTTCCTTTAACAGTACATTACTGTAAATACTTTCCTTTAACAGTACATTACTGTAAAGAAAGCACTTTATTTTGAATGTATGGTAACATACTGTACTTTGTTTTTTTTATAGTAACTTACAGGTAACTAGCTGCCAGTAAGTTACCGTAAAAACAAGTTACATTTCTTACAGAGTATTGTAATTCCATCCCAAAGAATACAGTACTCTACTGTATTTTTGAAGTACCTAAAACCTTTTGACCACTTGTGGGTGCATGGCATTGTTGTTTCTGTCTCATTAACATATTTTGAGGCATGCCTTGTAAGAGGCTATATTTGTTGCATCTGTTAGTGAGAGTGCTGTACCAATTTAGTAGTGCCCAATCAATTCAAAATGTATAGGGGACAAATTGGAGAAACAGCAAGTCTTCAACTTTCAATGTTTAACCATGTTCTTTTGGTCTGTTTTGCCTTGTAGTCACTGCCAGTTTGGAAGCCTTCGTTAAGGCTTCTAGAAGTGATATAAAACACCAAATAAACACATTACCTAGTAACCATCCTGCTTGCACCTGTAATTACAGTAAAATACAAACCCCTCCCCTCAATGAATGTCATTCATTATGTTTACAGTAGCATTACATTACAGTATAATACAGTAAATTCTATGGTATTGTACTGTGTGTCATTACACAGTTCTTGCTTTGAGACTGTACTTAAAATTACAGTAGGTGTACTGCAATGTGAAACACAGTAACTTACCTACCACTAGCTGCCTGTAAGTGTGTGTCCATGATACACAGCTCACCTGACCAGGGCCTTGACTGTGGATCGCACCACGCTGGAGAGCAGGAAGAGAGGAGTGACCAGGATGTGAAACAGGGATAAGGACGCGAAGGCCACAGCAGGTGACAGGTCAGCCTCCTCAGAGATGTGCACATGGACCACAAACGTCTACAGGAAGAGGGCGGGAGGATAGAAACATATTAATATCACTCCAGTAACCAGCAAAGATACTGTGAGTGAGGTCTGAATCCTGACTCGAAATGTAACTGGGATATACAGTGGCTGTGTAAAAATTTAAAAAATCATTTAGAAAGCCATAACATGCCAGTCTGCCTGACTGTGTTCTGAGTGATACCACTCTAGTCTGGTCTGGCCTGTGCCCTTCACCCCGGAAAAGGAATTCTGTTCTCTGTAAAAGCCCATCCACTGAAAACAATACCCAGACCAGTGTACAGTATGCAGCTTATTTATAGAGGTGAAATGGTGGTTAGAAGATGCTGTTCTATGGTGAACAATGTGAGGGAGATATTGGGGTAGTCTGTAGACAGTATTATGCATGACACCTATCAGATATGAATAGGCATTTATGAGTGGAATTAATACTCACAGTCAGGACAGCAGCGATAGGGATGGCTGCATTCATGAATACTGAGAAAGAGGAGACACAGACAACATTAGATACATGACAATGTGGTTCAGATACTGTACAGACAGTTTGTTCCAGAGTGAGAATACTTAAGACGCAGTGTCTCTCCAGGAACTCAGCTCAACTGAATGGCTTGAAGCGATTGTTTTCTAGGAATGAGCTAGATCATCAGCACCGAGGAAAGCAACGGTTTTATAGTTCTGTGTTTTTGATTCATGCAGCGCGACACGTCTCCTTCGCATTGAGTTGATCAGGCTGTTGATTGTGGCCTGTGGAATGTTGTCCCACTCCTCTTCAATGGCTGTGGGAAGTTGGTGGATATTGGCGGGAACTGGAACACGCTGTCGTACATATCAATCCAGAGCATCCCAAACATGCTCAATGGGTTACATGTCTGGTGAGTGTGCAGGCCATGGAAGGACTGGGATATTTTCAGCTTCCAGGAATTGTGTACAGATCCTTGCGACATAAATGGGGCCGTGCATTATCATGCTGACACATGAGATGGATGAATGGCAAGACAATAGGCCTCAGTATCTCTGTGCATTCAAATTGCCAATGATAAAATGCAATTGTGTTCTTTGTCCATAGCTTATGCCTGACCATACCATAACTCCATCGCCACCGTGGGGCACTCTGTTCACAACGTTGACTTCAGCAAATCACTCGCCCACACAACACCATACACGTGGTCTGCGGTTGTAAGGATTATGGTAGAGAAATTAACATTCTATTTCTCTGGAAATAGCTCTGGTAGACATTCCTGCAGTCAGCATCCCTCAAAACTTGAGACATCTGTGGCATTGTGTTGTGTGACAAAACTGCACATTTTAGAGTGTCCTTTAATTGTACCCAGCACAAGGTGCACCAGTGTAATGTTCATGCTGTTTAATCAGCTTCTTGATATGCCACACCTGTCAGGTGGATGGATTATCTTGGCAAAGGAGAAATGCTCACTAACAGAGATGTAAAAAAAATGTGAGCACAACATTTGAGAGATAAGCTTTTTGTGTGTATGGACAATTTCTGGAATCTTTTATTTCGGCTCATGAAACATGGGACTCAGTATAAATAATTTATATTCAGTTTAGTTTCAGATATTTTTCCGACGTGATTTACTAGTTTTTATTCAGTTTTAGTTTGATAAAAACATTTCTATTTGGTTTTTACATTATTTAGTTTCAGTTTAGTGTTCGTGACAGAATGTAGCCTATGCATGGAAGGCTAGGAGCCATGTATGTATTGTAAGTTATTCCCTGTTAGCTAGTGATAGCTAGTAGTCTCCTGTTAACTAGTGATAGCTACTAGTCTCCTATTAACTAGTGATAGCTACTAGTCTCCTATTAACTAGTGATAGCTACTAGTCTCCTGTTAACTGTTGATAGCTACTAGTCTCCTATTAACTAGTGATAGCTACTATTCTCCTGTTAACTAGTGATAGCTAGTAGTCTCCTGTTAACTAGTGATAGCTACTATTCTCCTGTTAACTGTTGATAGCTAGTAGTCTCCTATTAACTAGTGATAGCTAGTAGTCTTGGAAATCCCAGACCTAGAGCGACAGCACTACATCTGGGGAGGATTTCAGATTATTTTGGACATTTCTCCGAAAACAAACTGTTTCAGGCAGGGTCCTCTTCAGACAGACAACTCTCCCCAAAACATCCAGAGTTGGGGTAGGAGGGGCCAAGCATGAAAAGAATACCTCATTCCATAGCCTGTAGGAGGGGCCAAGCATGAAAAGAATACCTCATTCCATAGCCTGTAGGAGGGGCCAAGCATGAAAAGAATACCTCTTTCCATAGCCTGTAGGAGGGGCCAAGCATGAAAAGAATACCTCTTTCCATAGCCTGTAGGAGGGGCCAAGCATGAAAAGAATACCTCTTTCCATAGCCTGTAGGAGGGGCCAAGCATGAAAAGAATACCTCTTTCCATAGCCTGTAGGAGGGGCCAAGCATGAAAAGAATACCTCTTTCCATAGCCTGTAGGAGGGGCCAAGCATGAAAAGAATACCTCTTTCCATAGCCTGTAGGAGGGGCCAAGCATGAAAAGAATACCTCTTTCCATAGCCTGTAGGAGGGGCCAAGCATGAAAAGAATACCTCTTTCCATAGCCTGTAGGAGGGGCCAAGCATGAAAAGAATACCTCTTTCCATAGCCTGTAGGAGGGGCCAAGCATGAAAAGAATACCTCATTCCATAGCCTGTAGGAGGGGCCAAGCATGGAAAGAATACCTCATTCCATAGCCTGTAGGAGGGGCCAAGCATGGAAAGAATACCTCATTCCATAGCCTGTAGGAGGGGCCAAGCATGAAAAGAATACCTCATTCCATAGCCTGTAGGAGGGGCCAAGCATGAAAAGAATACCTCATTCCATAGCCTGTAGGAGGGGCCAAGCATGAAAAGAATACCTCTTTCCATAGCCTGTAGGAGGGGCCAAGCATGAAAAGAATACCTCTTTCCATAGCCTGTAGGAGGGGCCAAGCATGAAAAGAATACCTCTTTCCATAGCCTGTAGGCAGACATCTCAGAACGTCGGGATTCAAAAACAAAGTTTGCAGGCAAAACCTTTGCCGTGGTTTAAGTGAAGGTAGATGATGCAAACTAGCAAAATGCAGATTTTTGTCAAATTTTTCCCAAAAATTTGCTGATGGGGGAAACTTGGCATGTGGCCTGATTGAACCATTTATGCAGGGATTGGTTAAGGAAACTCCTTTTGAATTGCAGGGATTGGTTAAGGAAACTCCTTTTGAATTGCAGGGATTGGTTTTTTATTTATTTATTTTATTTTACCTTTATTTAACCAGGTAGGCTAGTTGAGAACACCTTTATTTAACCAGGTAGGCAAGTTGAGAACAAGTTCTCATTTACAATTGCGACCTGGCCAAGATAAAGCAAAGCAGTTCGACAGATAAAAAAAGAAAACTCCTTTTGAATGGCAGGGATTGGTTAAGGAAACTCCTTTTGAATTGCAGGGATTGGTTAAGGAAACTCCTTTTGAATGGCAGGGATTGGTTAAGGAAACTCCTTTTGAATTGCAGGGATTGGTTAAGGAAACTCCTTTTGAATGGCAGGGATTGGTTAAGGAAACTCCTTTTGAATTGCAGGGATCGTGCAGTTGAATGCGGTAATATTGCAGTGATTTTACTGTTTTGTGCGGTGATTGGATATATGCAGGGAATTGTTGATTTTGCAAAATAATTTGCGATTGCAGAATCTTAAATGTAAGACGAGATGTTCCTACATTTACATACTGTAGAAACACTGATGCAGAGCTGAGAGGGGTAACATTTTTGTGTCGGGCATTTTCCTCTCCAATGAGTGAATCAGCTACGTGACTGTCCACAGAGGCTAGTGAGTACTAAACAATTATTTGTGTTGCATACTAAAAGTACATCACCTATTTGGGTGTTGTTTAGTTGATGGAAGGGGTAAAGTAAAGGCTAAGTGACCTACTAGATATGGATGTGTAGAGGGAGGTAAGGTAACCTACTAGATATGGATGTGTAGAGAGAGGTAAGGTAACCTACTAGATGTGGATGTGTAGAGAGAGGTAAGGTAACCTACTAGATATGGATGTGTAGAGGGAGGTAAGGTAACCTACTAGATATGGATGTGTAGAGAGAGGTAAGGTAACCTACTAGATGTGGATGTGTAGAGAGAGGTAAGGTAACCTACTAGATATGGATGTGTAGAGAGAGGTAAGGTAACCTACTAGATATGGATGTGTAGAGGGAGGTAAGGTAACCTACTAGATATGGATGTGTAGAGGGAGGTAAGGTAACCTACTAGATATGGATGTGTAGAGGGAGGTAAGGTAACCTACTAGATGTGGATGTGTAGAGAGATGTAAGGTAACCTACTAGATGTGTAGAGGGAGGTAAGGTAACCTATGGATGTGTAGAGAGAGGTAAGGTAACCTACTAGATATGGATGTGTAGAGGGAGGTAAGGTAACCTACTAGATATGGATGTGTAGAGAGAGGTAATGTAACCTACTAGATATGGATGTGTAGAGGGAGGTAAGGTAACCTATGGATGTGTAGAGAGAGGTAAGGTAACCTACTAGATATGGATGTGTAGAGAGAGGTAATGTAACCTACTAGATATGGATGTGTAGAGGGAGGTAAGGTAACCTATGGATGTGTAGAGAGAGGTAAAGTAACCTACTAGATATTTGATGTGTAGAGAGAGGTAATGTAACCTACTAGATATGGATGTGTAGAGAGAGGTAAGGTAACCTACTAGATGTGGATGTGTAGAGAGAGGTAAGGTAACCTACTAGATGTGGATGTGTAGAGAGAGGTAAGGTAACCTACTAGATATGGATGTGTAGAGAGAGGTAAGGTAACCTACTAGATATTTGATGTGTAGAGAGAGGTAATGTAACCTACTAGATATGGATGTGTAGAGAGAGGTAAGGTAACCTACTAGATGTGGATGTGTAGAGAGAGGTAAGGTAACCTACTAGATATGGATATGTAGAGAGAGGTAAGGTAACCTACTAGATATGGATGTGTAGAGAGAGGTAAGGTAACCTACTAGATATGGATGTGTAGAGAGAGGTAAGGTAACCTACTAGATATGGATGGGTAGAGGGAGGTAAGGTAACCTACTAGATATGGATGTGTAGAGGGAGGTAAGGTAACCTATGGATGTGTAGAGAGAGGTAAGGTAAGCTACTAGATATGGATGTGTAGAGAGAGGTAAAGTAACCTACTAGATGTGGATGTGTAGAGGGAGGTAAGGTAACCTACTAGATATGGATGTGTACAGGGCGAAGGCCTGCAGGCTGGTGAGCTCCTTGCCCCTGGTCTCCTCCACACTGTGACAGAAGATGTGTTCCCAGGCGTACAGTTTCAGCAGCTTGATGCCCCGCAGCAGCTCATTAGTCTTCTTTAACCGCTCACTGGAGTACTCCTTTAGGATGATACACACATCTGAATAACTGGAGTATTTCTATACCAAAATACACGCAAACATCTGCATTGCTTGCTGTTCTCGTCTGGGTTTCTGTATAAGCACTTTGTGACATCTGCTAAATAAACGTGATTGATTGATTGAATGAATGACTGGAGTACTCGTGTACAGTATCATAACACAGACAAACAGAGTAGTCCTATACCATAGCACACACAAGTAGGTCAGAACAATATGATTGCCATGAAAGATGCACTATTTCATCTCAGACAATTAAGCCAGTGAGATACGCACTGTATTATAGTAGCATGGTATTGTAGAAATGAGCAGTGTATTTGGAGAGACAAAGCAGAAAGACATGTTACGTGATTAATGAAGAGATTATGGTTGAAAAAAACTTTTTTTCCTTAACCATCCATTTGGTTATTATCAAGGTTATCCAAGGGTTCTGAGGGTGTGTGTGTGTGTGTGTGTGTGTGTGTGTGTGTGTGTGTGTGTGTGTGTGTGTGTGTATGTGTGTGTGTATGTGTGTGCGTGTGTATCTGTGTGTGTGTGTGTGCGTGTGCATCTGTGTGTGTGTGTGTGTGCGTGTGCATCTGTGTGTGTGTGTGTGCGTGTGCATCTGTCTGTGTGTGTGTGTGTGTGTGTGTGTGTGTATCTGTGTGTGTGTGTGTGTATCTGTGTATGTGTGTGTGTGTATCTGTGTATGTGTGTGTGTGTATCTGTGTATGTGTGTGTGTGTGTGTGTGTGTGTGTGTGTGTGTGTGTGTGTGTGTGTGTGTGTGTGTGTGTGTGTGTGTATCTGTGTGTGTGTGTGCACTGTAAAAGGACCACACATCATTTAGAAGCATCATGACATTGTAATCTCTCCCACGAGGAAGATAAAATCAAAACATACCCTGTATCTGTGTGTGTGATGTGAAAACGTGTTGAAACAGCAACCTTATTACCATGTAATTACATAGTACCCACGTAACTACAATGTTGTTACTATAGTTATTACTGTGTAGTTACAAAGTAATAGGAGCAACTTAATGTAAATACTGCCCATCTCTGGCCATGACTGTAAATCGCTTTGGATAAAAGTGTCAGCTAAATGGCATTTACAGTGCATTCGGAAAGTATTCAGACCATTTGACTTTTTCCATATGTTGTTACTTTACAGCCTTATTCTAGAATGGATTCAATTGGTCCCACCCCCTCCTCATCAATCTACACACATAATGACAAAGCTAATTTATTAAAAAATTATATAAATGTTTTATTTTTAAATATCACATTTACATAAGTATTCAGACCCTTTAATCGGTACTTTGTTGAAGCACCTTTGACAGTGATTACAGCCTCAAGTTTTCTTGGGTATGACGCTATGCGCTTGGCACACCTGTATTTGGGGAGTTTCTTCCATTATTCTCAGCAGATCCTGTCAAGCTCTGTCAGGTTGGATGGGGATCAAGGCCCTTTCCCCCCGATTGCTCAGTTTGGCCAGGCGACCAGCTCTAGGAAGAGTCTTGGTGGTTCCAGACTTCTTCCATTTAAGAACGATGGAGGCCACTGTGTTCTTCAATGCTGCAGACATTTTTTGGTAGCCTTCCCCAGATCTGTGCCTCGACACAATCCTGTCTCGGACTCGATGGGCAATTCCTTCGACCTCATGGCTTGGTTTTTGCTCATGCACTATCAACTGTGGGACCTTATATAGTCAGGTGTGTGCCTTTCTAAATCATCTCCAATCAATTGGATTTACCACAGGTGGACTCCAATCTAGTTGTAGAAACATTTCAAGGATGATAAATGGAAACAGGATGCACCTGGGCTCAATTTTGAGTCTCATAGCAAAGGGTCTGAATAAATATGTACATAAGGTATTTCTGTTTTTATACATTTGAAAAATAGTTTTCGCTTCACCATTTTGGGATATTGTGTGTAGATTGCTGAGGATTTTTTATTAATCCATTTTCGAACAAGGCTGTAATATAACAAAGTTTGGGGAAAAAGTCAAGGGGTCTGAATACTTTCCTGAAGGCACTGTATCACTCACCAGGGTGCTCTTCTGTGCTTGGGACAGCTTGGTGGCCACAAAGTACTGGACAGGGGCCAGTACAGCAATGACTGTGGCCCCAATCAAAGCACTGATCCCCAGGAGGTAGTAGAGCAGAATAACCCCCACAATGATCTGGAGAATACAATGCAGAATGTTGTTTGGGCCATGTTCAACCTTGGGAAATGTTGAGATCAGGGAAAATATTAGATTGCACATCTGATTGGACATGCAAGTTAGTGGAACGTGAGTGAATCGCAGCTTCTCTCTCTGTCTTTCACATAGTCGCACACACGCAAGTGCACACACAAACTCAATATGCCATTAACTTCATTGGGATAAGGGGGCAGCATTTTCACTTTTGGATAAAAAGTGTGCCCAGAGTAATCTGCCTCCTACTCAGCCCCAGATGCTAATATATGCATATTACTAGTAGTATTTGAAGGGAAACACTCTGAAGTTTCTAAAACTGTTTGAATGATGTCTGTGAGTATAACAGAACTCTTATGGCAGACAAAAACCTGAGGTTTGTAGTTTTTCAACTCAGCCCCTATTGAAGATAGTGATATTGGTTATGTTGCACTTCCTAAGGTTTCCACTAGGTGTCAACCGTCTTTAGAACGTTGTTTGATGCTTCTACTATGAAGGGGGGCTGAATGAGAGCGGAATGAGTCAGAGGTCTGCCAGCAGCCACGAGCTCCGTCACACGCATTCACATGAGAGGTAGCTCCCATTCCATTGATTTTCTATAGACAATGGAATTCTCAGGTTGGAACATTATTGAACATTTATGATAAAAACATCCTAAAGATTGATTCTATACATCATTTGATAAGTTTCTACGACCAGTAATATACATTTTTTGAAGTTGCATGTGCGTTTCGTTTTCTTTACCAAACACCCTAACAAAAGGAGGTGGTTTATGGACATAAATTATTAACTTTATTGAACAAATCAAACATTTATTGTGGAACTGGGATTCCTGGGAGTGAATTCTGATGAAGATCATCAAAGGTAAGTGAATATTTATAATGCTATTTCTGACTAATCTTGACTGCGCAACATGGGGGATATTTATTTTGGCTGGTTTGGGCTCTGAGCTCCGTACTCAGATTATTGCATGGTATGCTTTTTCCGTAAAGTTTTTTTGAAATCTGACACAGCGGTTGCATTAAGGAGAAGTTTATCTAAAGTTCCATGCATAACACTTGTATTTTCATCATAATTAATAATGAGTATTTCTGTAAATTGATGTGGCTCTCTGCAAAATCACGGCACGTTTTGGAACTACTGAACATAACACGCCAATATAAAATGAGATTTTTGGATATAAATATGCACTTTATCGAACAAAACAGACATGTATTGTGTAACATGAAGTCCTATGAGTGGCATCTGATGAAGATCATCAAAAGTTTAGTGATTAACTTTATCTCTATTTGTGCTTTTTCTGACTCCTCTCTTTGGATGGAAAAATGGCTGGGTTTTTCTGTGACTTTGTGGTGACCTAACATAATCGTTTGTGGAGCTTTCACTGTAAAGCATTTTTGAAATCAGACACTGTGGCTGGATTAACGAGAATTTTATCTTTAAAATGGTGCCTAATACTTGTATGTTTGAGAAATTTATTTGGCACCCTGTAATTTCACTGGCTGTTGGGTTCCGCTAGCGGACTTCCCAGACAGGTTAACCTGTCTCCCTTTGACCTTGAGAGAGGGAGAGGTAAGAGAAACTGTCCGTGTCCGAATATCCATACTAGCATACTACACTTAACAAAAATATAAATGCAACATGCAACAATTTCAACGATTTTACTGAGTTACAGTTCATATAAGGAAATCAGTTAATTGAAATAAATTCATTAGGCCCTAATTTATGGATTTCACATGACTGGGAATACAGATATGCATCTGTTGGTCAGAGATACTTAAAAAAAAACAGTCAGTATCTGGTGACCACCATTTTCCTCATGCAGTGCGACATCTCCTTGGCATAGAGTTGATCAGGGTGTTGATTGTGGCCTGTGGAATGTTGTCCCACTCCTCTTCAATGGCTGTGTGAACTTGCTGCATATTGATGGGAAACGGAAAACTGTCGTACACGTCGATCCAGAGCATCCCAAACATGCTCTCAGTGCATTCAAATTGCCATTGATAAAATGCCATTGATAAAATGCAATTGTGTTCATTGTCCTTAGCTTATGCCTGCCCATTCCATTACCCCACCACCACCCCATCACTCTCCATTTAGCAAATCTGACCATAATTCATAATCCTCCTGATTCTTGCTTACAAGCAAAAACTAAAGCAGGAAGTACCAGTGACTCGCTCAATATGGAAGTGATTATATTGTGGTCAGATACTACAGTATGCTACAGGACTGTTTTGCTAGCACAGACTGGAATATGTTCCATGATTCATCCAAAGGCATCGAGGACTATACCAACTCAGTCACCGGCTTCATCAACAAGTGCACCGGCGACGTCGTCCCCACAGTGACAGTACGTACGTACGTACATATCTCAACCAGAAGCCATGGATTACAGGCAACATCCACACCGAGCTAAAGGTCAGAGCTGCCGCTTTCAAGGAGTAGGACACTAATCCGCACGCTTATAAGAAATCCCGCTATGCTCTCAAACAAACTGTCAAGACAGGACTAAGATTGAATCCTAGTTCACCAGCTCGGATGTGGCAGGGCTTGCACATTTTTATGGACTACAAAGGGAAACCCAGCCACGATCTGCCCAGTGACGCGAGCCTACCAGACGAGCTAAATGCCTTTCATGCTGGCTTCGAGGCAAACAACACTTAATAAGCATGCATGAGAAAACCAGCTGTTTCAGACGACTGTGTGATCATGCTCGCCGTAGCCGATGTGAGAAAGAACTTTAAACAGGTCAACATTCACAAGGCCGCTGGGCCAGATGGATTACCAGGGCGTGTACTCAGAGCATGTGTGGACCAACTGGCAAGTGTCTTCACTGATATTTTCAACCTCTCCCTGACCGAGTCTGTAAAACCAACATGTTTCAAGCAGACGACCATAGTCCCTGTGCCAAAGAATGTTGAAGGTGCCTCCCGGGTGGCGCAGTGGTTAAGGGCGCTGTACTGCAGCGCCAGCTGTGCCATCAGTCCCTGGGTTCGCGCCCAGGCTCTGTCGTAACTGGCCGCGACCGGGAGGTCCGTGGGGCGAAGCACAATTGGCCTAGCGTCGCCTGGGTTAGGGAGGGCTTGGTCGGTAGGGGTTTCCTTGTCTCATCGCGCACCAGCGACTCCTGTGGCGGGCCGGGCGCAGTGTGCGCTAACCAAGGTGGCCCGGTGCACGGTGTTTCCTCCGACACATTGGTGCGGCTGGCTTCCGGGTTGGATGCGCGCTGTGTTAAGAAGCAGTGCGGCTTGGTTGGGTTGTGTATCGGAGGAGGCATGACTTTCAACCTTCGTCTCTCCCGAGCCCGTACGGGAGTTGTAGCGATGAGACAAGATAGCAGCTACTACAACAATTGGATACCACGAAATTGGGGAGAAAAAGGGCTAAAAAATCTTTTTTTAAGAATGCGAAGGTATCCTGCCTAAATGACTACTGCCCCGTAGCACTGATGTCGGTAGCCATGAAGCGCTTTGAAAGGCGGGTCATGGCTCACATCAACACCATCATCCTGGGAACCCTAGACCCACTACAATTCGCATACGGAATTTCTGATACATCAGAAAAGCAGAACTTAATATTTGGTACAGAAACATTTGTTTGCAATTACAGAGATCATACATTTCCTGTAGTTCTTGACCATGTTTGCACACGCTGCAGCGGGGATTTTGTCCCACTCCTCCATACAGACCTTCCCCAGATTCTTCAGGTTTCGGGGCTGTCGCTGGGCAATACGGACTTTCAGCTCCCTCCAAAGATTTTCTATTGGGTTCAGGTCTGGAGACTTGCTAGGCCACTCCAGGACCTTGAGATGCTTCTTACGGAGCCACTCCTTAGTTGCCCTGGCTGTGTGTTTCGGGTCGTTGTCATGCTGGAAGACCCAGCCACGACCCATTTTCAATGCCCTTACTGAGGGAAGGAGGTTGTTGGCCAAGATCTCGCGATACATGGCCCCATCCATCCTCCCCTCAATACGGTGCAGTCGCCCTGTCCCCTTTTGCAGAAAAGCATCCCCAAGAATGATGTTTCTACCTCCATGCTTCACGGTTGGGATGGTGTTCTTGGGGTTGTACTCATCCTTCTTCCTCCAAACACGGCGAGTGGAGTTTAGACCAAAAAGCTCTATTTTTGTCTCAGAGAGAGAATACGGCAGACAGAGTGGGAGGGTCGTCACACATCAGACCACATGGCATTCTCCCATTCCTCTTCTGGATCATCCAGATGGTCATTGGCAAACTTCAGACGGGCCTGGACATGCGCTGGCTTGAGCAGGGGGACCTTTTGTGCACTGCAGGATTTTAATCCATGACGGCGTAGTGTGTTACTAATGGTTTTCATTGAGACTGTGGTCCCAGCTCTCTTCAGGTCATTGACCAGGTCCTGCCGTGTAGTACTGGGCTGATCCCTCACCTTACTCACGATCATTGCTGCCCCACGAGGTGAGATCTTGCATGGAGCCCCAGAATAATTGCGCCAACAGTTGTTGCCTTCTCACCAAGCTGCATGTGTAGGTCTACAACATGTCCCTGACATCCTTGGAGAGCTCTTTGGTCTTGGCCATGGCGGAGAGTTTGGAATCTGATTGCTTGATTGTTTCTGTGGACGGGTGTTTTTTATACAGGTAACAAACTGAGATTAGGAGCACTCCCTTTATGAGTGTCGAAAGAGAAAGAGAAATCTTACCGATTGAGAGGGGTCAAATACTTATTTCCTCATTAAAATGAAAATCAATTTATAACATTTTTGACATGCGTTTTTCTGGATTTGTTTGTTATTATTCTGTCTCTCACTGTTAAACCTACCATTAAAATTATAATCTGATAATTTCTTTGTCAGTGGGCAAACGTACAAAATCAGCAGGGGATCAAATACTTTTTTGTACATTGGCTCGGTACCTCGTTATTGTTATGTAATTTTATTGTGTTACTTTTCATTTTATACTTTAGTTTATTTAGTAAATATTTTCTTAACTCTATTTCTTGAACTATGCATTTCACTGTAAGATCTACATCTGTGAAATTTGATTTGTTCACAAAGTTGACATCAGCAAACTGCTCACCCATATGATGCCATACCATCTGCCTGGTACAGTTGAAACCGGGATTCATCCGTGAAGAGCCATCGAAGGTGAGCATTTGCCAACTGAAGTCGGTTACGACACCAAACAACGCAGATGAGCTTCCCTTAGACGGTTTCTGACAGTTTGTGCAGAAATTCTTTGATTGTGCAAACCCACCGTTTCATCAGTTGTCCGGGTGGCTGGTCTAAGATGATCCTGCAGGTGAAGAAGCCGGATGTGGAGGTCCTGGGCTTGTGTGGTTACACGTGACCTGTGGTTGTGAGGTCGGTCGGATGTACTGCCAAATTCTCTAAAACAATGTTGGAGGGGGCTTATGGTAGAGAAATTAACATTCAATTGTCTGGCAACAGCTCTGGTGGACAGTCCTGCAGTCAGCATGCCAATTGCACGGTCCCTCAAAACTTGAGACATCTGTAGCATTGCGTTGTGTGACATAACTGCACATTTTAGAGTGGCCTTTAGTTGTCCCCAGCACAAGGTGCACCTGTGTAATGATCATGCTGTTTAATCAGCTTCTTGATATGCCACACCTGTCAGGTGGATGGATGTATTATCTTGGCAAAGGAGAAATGCTCACTAACAGGGATGTAAACAAATTTGTGGACAAAATTTGAGAAAAATAAGCTTTTTGTGCCTATAGAACATTTCTGGGATCTTTTATTTCAGCTCATGAAACATGAGACCAACACTTTACATGTTGCGTTTATATTTTTGTGTGTTTTCCCCAAACACCTTCCTTTCATTTCCATGTATAGATTTAGAGATGGGCTATGAGAGATCATCACTCCTTAACATTAATGATACATGCCATGGAGCATAAACCTGAAGGTCACACTGTTCTAATATACAGTATGCCATACATTTATTTCAAATCCATAGGGCTTCTCCTTTTCTGCCCATCTGTCTTTTCTACCCTTGTGACTCATATCCTGCCTTTGATATAGTAGATTAGACTAGAATACACTGTAATGGAAAACGGTCATTTATACTGTAATTTTGGATGTTATCAACAGTAAAATACTGTGAAACAGTTTACTGCAGCATACTGTAAATTATGGTACATTGTGGGAAGATTTGTGGACGGGGAAATAATTGATATATTTCGAATGATTCTGCAAGTCCATCCGACAGAATACAGTACCGTACTGTATTTTTAGAGTTCCAAAAACCTTTTGACCACCCTGTAAAAAAAAATCCTGTCAATTATGTTCACAGAATGCCTTCTCTGTAGCATATTTTGGCCCACTTTTGATCTCTTCATGTTGGCCATCTTCTCATGCTGTTTTCTATCTAAAAATGATTATCAATACCTTGCTCTTGTTATAGCTTTTAGAAATATACAGTATATTATCGGTAAACCTTACAGTAATGTACTGTTAAACTAAAGTTTATTTGGAATTTACGGAAAGATACTGTACCTTGATTTACAGTAACTTACAGGTAACTAACTGGCTGCCGGTAAGTTACTGTAAAAACAACAGATTTGATATTGAGGGTGCATGGTATTGTTGTTGCTGGTGTAATGGTTTTCCTCCTCTTTGTCTGAAGAGGAGAGGCGAGAAGGATCGGAGGACCAATATGCGGCGTGGTAAGTGTCCAGGGTTGTTTATTTAAACACATAAACTGAACCCTCCAAAAACAATAAACGTAACGTGAATAACCAAAACCGAAAACAGGTCGGTGTGGTGTAAAACACAGACACGGAAACAATCACCCACAAAACAACAGTGAAAACCCAGGCTACCTAAGTATGATTCTCAATCAGAGACAACTAACGACACCTGCCTCTGATTGAGAACCATACTAGGCCGAACACAGAAAAACAACCTAGACACACAAAACATAGAATGCCCACCCACCCGCACGTCCTGACCAAGTAAAACAAACAATTAACACAATAACTAGGGTCAGGAGACTAGAACCAAACAGAATATACCCAGATAGAATATAATGAAATACTGGAGACTAGAACCAAACAGAATATACCCAGATAGAATATAATGAAATACTGGAGACTAGAACCAAACAGAATATACCCAGATAGAATATAATGAAATACTGGAGACTAGAACCAAACAGTATATACCCAGATAGAATATAATGAAATACTGGAGACTAGAACCAAACAGAATATACCCAGATAGAATATAATGAAATACTGGAGACTAGAACCAAACAGAATATACCCAGATAGAATATAATGAAATACTGGAGACTAGAACCAAACAGAATATACCCAGATAGAATATAATGAAATACTGGAGACTAGAACCAAACAGAATATACCCAGATAGAATATAATGAAATACTGGAGACTAGAACCAAACAGAATATACCCAGATAGAATATAATGAAATACTGGAGACTAGAACCAAACAGAATATACCCAGATAGAATATAATGAAATACTGGAGACTAGAACCAAACAGAATATACCCAGATAGAATATAATGAAATACTGGAGACTAGAACCAAACAGAATATACCCAGATAGAATATAATGAAATACTGGAGACTAGAACCAAACAGAATATACCCAGATAGAATATAATGAAATACTGGAGACTAGAACCAAACAGAATATACCCAGATAGAATATAATGAAATACTGGAGACTAGAACCAAACAGAATATTCCCAGATAGAATATAATGAAATACTGGAGACTAGAACCAAACAGAATATACCCAGATAGAATATAATGAAATACTGGAGACTAGAACCAAACAGAATATACCCAGATAGAATATAATGAAATACTGGAGACTAGAACCAAACAGAATATACCCAGATAGAATATAATGAAATACTGGAGACTAGAACCAAACAGAATATACCCAGATAGAATATAATGAAATACTGGAGACTAGAACCAAACAGAATATACCCAGATAGAATATAATGAAATACAGCTGAATAGAACCTAAGCAAGGACAGGAGAACAGAATAGTGTTACCTGGACTGGCATGGCCCACAGGTTGGGACAGAGGAAGAAGAACCACATGAGCTGGTTGGTATCTATGGCTACCAGGTTGCAGATCTGTCCAACTGTCAGTTCTCCCATGGACATGTTGGAGGTGCACAGCCGCATGATCTTGTTGTAGATCTTAGTCTGGAAGGAGAAGTCAGTCAGACACATCATAGGGAAACAGATCAAAAGAACGCTCCACCCTCACAAACCTGTAATATAGTTACCAGAGGACCTCGCCTTACTATATCTCACCTTACATGTGATGTAGTTTGGCTGCTCTCATTCTTAGTCCCCCCCCCCCTGCTATACATGTATAATAATGGCAACATAATGGACAATCTACAGGTAAAATAAAAGAAACACTTTCACACAGTCAATTATTTTTTGTCTTTACCTTTTATTTAACTAGTTAGTTAGGAATAAATTCTCATTTACAACGATGGTCTACCCTAAATGTGGGATTAAAACAGGTGCTTCCAAACAGGTGTGGTTCCTGAGTTAATTAACCAATGAACATCTCATCATGCTTAGGGCCTTGTATAAAAATGCCCAATTGCCCATTATTTTGGCTACCATGGCTCGAAGAGATTTCAGTGACTTTGAAAGAGGGGACTCGAAGGGTGTTTTAATAAAGTGTGTGTGTCAGTCAGTCACCAGATCTCAACCCAATTGAACACCTACGGGAGATTCTGGAGCGGCGCCTGAGACGGCGTTATCCACCACCATCAACAAAACGCCAAATTATGGGATTCCTCGTGGAAGAATAAGGGGCAGAATGTCTTCACACAAATCTCCACGGACATCAACGTGGGCTGTATGTGAAAGTTTGCAGAGAGCATTTTTGCGTAGTGGTCCCTACTGTGAATAGGCCTACAGTACAGTACCTGTATAGCCCCTCGTAAGTTGATGCCCGTCTCGATGGCCACATAATACGAGGCCTGGAGGAAGGTTCTCTGCAGGATCAGGGCAAAGAACAGCAGCACGGCCAGCACGTATGCATTCGCCAAGAACTCTTGAGAGGAGATAAAGTAGACCCCCAGCAGCTTTATCTGAAAGCAAAGCGAGAGAGACACAAACATGGACCCAGTCAGTCAGCACCCCCTCCCCCAGTCAATATCCTACTCACATAGACAGGAGCTGCCTGCTGGGAGGGCAACAGATCAAAGAAAACACATACGGCGAGTATGACTGCGACTGTCATGACAAGAGCAAAATCTCTCAAAGAGAATATGCACATCAGAGGGGAAAATGGTTTGATTTTCTATAAGGAAATTACATGAATTCCTACCCCGTTGAGAAAAAGAACTCCCAGACATTCCCTAAGATGATCAATGAACGATCTACTTAAAAGTAATCCGCTGTACCTTTCTTATCGAACACTCTTGATCATGCCAGCTATTCTTGGCACACTCACCCTCTTTCTGGCTGTACTGTAATGATGATGGATGTCTTTAGAGTCATTCAGTTCTCCCAGTGAATCAC
This sequence comes from Oncorhynchus kisutch, assembly GCF_002021735.2. Lineage (NCBI taxonomy): Eukaryota > Metazoa > Chordata > Actinopteri > Salmoniformes > Salmonidae > Oncorhynchus > Oncorhynchus kisutch. The sequence goes on from NC_034195.2 coordinate 4,082,749, forward strand.
ACCAAGGTTGGGGTCATACTGTATCAAATCCACTATTTTAAGGATGTTCAATCAATGACAGAAGTCATCCTTCAGATGCTGTCCCTAGACTGGGATTATGCAGTCAAGGCTCTCAGGTGAGAAAGATATATTTGTTCTCATATCTCTGAGGAGCCATTAAAACTAGGACAGGTAATACGTCATTCTAGCTTAGATATAATTTGGCAAGTCTCTTTCTCACACTCTCTCCCTCTTCCCTGTCTCTCTCGCTCTCTTTCTTGCCGTCTCTCCCTCTCTCTTTCACACACTCACACAGAGACATTTCACAATTTCTTTAATGGTACACAGTCAACTCCTGTCCTAAATGTATGTCAATTGAATGCAAATGAAAACGTTGTTTGAGTACGCTGCCCAAGTTCCAGCTTTCCATTTCTCTCTGGACATCTGGACGCTCCACATTCACAACAAGTTATTGAGAAGTTCCAAGCCATTGCATCTCTCAATAGTTGACTACACCTCCTTTTCTTGTCAGCCTACAGTCTCATGGCACAATTTTTTAGCTCGACAGCACTCTGTAATCTCTTCCAGGGGCGACTATTTCAGTCTAACCTCGGCCCAAACACAATGTCGAGATGGAGCCAGAGCCAGAAAAGAACGCTGTTTGCCTTCTATGAGTGTCTACAGATAACAGGTCCACCCCACTGTTTCCAAATCATCTCCTCTTATAGATATTCAGTTTCGTAACCTCTGACAAAATCACAAAATACCTTTTATTTCGGAAGAAGGCATTTACCTTCTGCTTTCTACACGTAGCTACAGAACTGTTACTGAGGCAAATCAGCAATGTTCCATTACGCAACTCTGTGACTTTCAAACAACAAATGGAGGATCTATTATTACAGCAGGAGAGGAGATCTGACAGATGCGTCCATTTCCTGTCTGCTCTGAGTGGAATATGAGAGTTTGAGACAGACCGACAGACAGAAAGCAGCATGGTGAGGTCGCCAGTCATTAGCCTCATAAATACTAAATGAGGAGTTCACCTTTGAGGATAAGTGTGTCCTCCTTTTGGAGGACCTGACCTTTAAAAGAAACGGGAGATCAAGTGTGTGTGTGTGTGTGTGTGTGTGTGTGTGTGTGTATGTGTATGTGTGTGTGCGTGCGTGCACCTACAGTTGAAGTCAGAAGTTTACATACACTTAGGTTGGAGTCATTAAAACTCGCTTTTCAACAACTCCACAAATTTCTTGTTAACAAAATATAGTTTTGGCAAGTCGGTTAGGACATCTACTTTGTGCATGAGTAAGTAATTTTTCCAACAATTGTTTACAGACAGATTATTTCACTTATAATTCACTGTATCACAATTCCAGTGGGTCCGAAATCAGCCAATACCCCAGAAAGAAAATTGTAGACCTCCACAAGTTTAGTTCATCCTTGGGAGCAATTTCCAAACGCCTGCAGGTACCACGTTCATCTGTACAAACAATAGTACGCAAGTATAAACACCATGGGACCATGGAGCCGTCATACCACTCAGGAAGGAGACGCATTTTGTCTCCTAGAGAGGAACGTACTTTAGTGCGAAAAGTGCAAATCAATCCCAAAACAACAGTAAAGGACCTTGTGAAGATGCTGGAGGAAACAGGTACTAAAGTATCTATATCAACAGTAAAACAAGTCCTATAGTGACATAACCTGAAAGGCCGCTCAACAAGGAAGAAGCCACTGCTCCAAAGCCACCATAAAAAAAGCCAGACTACGGTTTGCAAATGCACATGGGGACAAAGATCATACTTTTTGGAGAAATGTCCTCTGGTCTGATGAAACAAAAATAGAACTATTTGGTCATAATGACCATCGTTATGTTTGGAGGAAAAAGGGTGAGGCTTGCAAGCCAAAGCACACGATCCCAACCGTGAAACACAGGGGTGGCAGTATCATTTTCACTTCACAAAATAGATGGCATCATGAGGTAGGAAAATTATGTGGATATATTGAAGCAGCATCTTAAGACATCAGTTAAAGCTTGGTCGCAAATGGGTCTTCCAAATGGACAATGACCCCAAGCATACTTCCAAAGTTGTGGCAAAATTCCTTAAGGACAACAAAGTCAAGGTATTGGAGTGGCCATCACAAAGCCCTGACCTCAATCCTATAGAAAATCCGTGGGCAGAACTGAAAAAAGCGTGTGCGATCAAGGTGGCCTACAAACCTGACTCCGTTACACCAGCTCTGTCGGGAGGAATGGGCCAAAATTCACCCAATTTATTGTGGGAAGCTGGTGGAAGGCTACCCGAAACATTTGACTCAAGTTAAACAATTTAAAGGCAATGCTACCAAATACTAATTGAGTATGTAAACTTCTGACCCACTGGGAATGTGATGAAAGAAATAAAAGCTGAAATAAATCATTCTCTCAACTATTATTCTGACATTTCACATTCTTAAAATAAAGTGGTGATCCTAATTGACCTAAGACAGGGAATTTTTACTTGGATTAAATGTCAGGAATTGTGAAAAACTGAGTTTAAATGTATTTGGCGAAGGTGTATGTAAACCTCCCACTTCAACTGTATGTGTGTCCTTGCCCATCAGTGTTTGCAGGGATGGGCAAAAATGACAAATATAGATACACAGTAGCAATGTATCAAAATAAAGTACAAAATACTTATATTTTCAAACAAAACAAGTAGCCGGCACAAACAAAACAAGTAGCCGGCACAAACAAAACAAGTAGCCGGCACAAACAAAACAAGTAGCCTGGCACAAACAAAACAAGTAGCCGGCACAAACAAAACAAGTAGCCGGGCACAAACAAAACAAGTAGCCGGCACAAACAAAACAAGTAGCCGGCACAAACAAAACAAGTAGCCAGGCACAAACAAAACAAGTAGCCAGGCACAAACAAAACAAGTAGCCGGCACAAACAAAACAAGTAGCCAGGCACAAACAAAACAAGTAGCCGGGCACAAACAAAACAAGTAGCCGGCACAAACAAACAAGTAGCCGGCACAAACAAAACAAGTAGCCGGCACAAACAAAACAAGTAGCCGGGCACAAACAAAACAAGTAGCCGGCACAAACAAAACAAGTAGCCGGCACAAACAAAACAAGTAGCCGGCACAAACAAAACAAGTAGCCGGCACAAACAAAACAAGTAGCCGGCACAAACAAAACAAGTAGCCGGCACAAACAAAACAAGTAGCCGGGCACAAACAAAACAAGTAGCCGGCACAAACAAAACAAGTAGCCGGCACAAACAAAACAAGTAGCCGGGCACAAACAAAACAAGTAGCCGGCACAAACAAAACAAGTAGCCGGGCACAAACAAAACAAGTAGCCGGGCACAAACAAAACAAGTAGCCGGCACAAACAAAACAAGTAGCCGGGCACAAACAAAACAAGTAGCCGGCACAAACAAAACAAGTAGCCGGCACAAACAAAACAACCTTCTCAGTAACGGTTACAAAAAGGTTTTACTTGCTATGACTGTGATATGTTGTTGTTTAACTACCTTAGTTGAGAAAGTAAATGACCAAAATGTAAAAGTTTATGTGAAAATGAATATACTGGGTGGAGCTCATTAGAATAATACTAAGCAGGTGACATCGTGACATTCACGGACTTTCATTACTTTCACGGACCAAAACATTTATTTACTTTAAAAACGGAGCATTTTCTTAATTCAAACAGACCCCCTGCAACTGGATACTGACATTTAATGAGACTCCTGTTTCCACAAATCGAGGTATCGCCAATATCAGGTTAGTTGAAAAACCTCTGGCAACATTTTGAAGCCACACCTGTAACTACCGGTATAATGGTCAGATTTGGGGCGGATGGATCACATTATCTGGTGTTAGAATCTGTAGCTACCTCTGACCCATCGATCTGACGTCCAAACTTTCTTGATTAGCTAACATTGATTGATTTACTTTGCTTTCTTACATTTCTTGATGTATACACAATTCAGCTTTTAGCTGCCATGTATATAAATATATATATAATAAATCATATATTCTCACCGGGGGCTGTATGGTGCGATTCTCCTTGCTGATGTGGTGGACGATGCCAGAGATACAGAGAGGCCCAGCGAAGCCCAGCAGGTCAGCCAGGAAGCGAAAGGTGATGCTGATGATGAGAGGACGTCCAAACGCCTGGCATAGGGCCCTCCAGATCCACTTAGGGTCCTGCGGCATGGAGCCCAGAGGCCTCTGCAAGGGGACGAACATCATGATTACAGTATATCAGGCCAGTTGGCCAGTGTTAACTAGAGTTGATATTTCTTGTGTTGATTCAGGTGTTAACTGAACAGTGGAAGTGTTAAATTAACACACATTGGCCAGTGTTAATAACCATTGTTATATTTCACAGTGTGCTCCATTGTTCTAACTGTTTGTTTCAATATCTAGTATTTTTATTAATCTTATGCTACTCAAATATAAATAGTGTAGAACATTTTTATCCAAATTGGTTACTTGCTACACTCAGGCTGGATTCCAATAGGAATTACACTTCACTTTGCAAGCCATCATACTGTGGATATCCCCACTCAGGCTGGATTTCAATAGGAATTACACTTCACTTTGCAAGCCATCATACTGTGGATATCCCCACTCAGGCTGGATTCCAATAGGAATTACACTTCACTTTGCAAGCCATCATACTGTGGATATCCCCACTCAGGCTGGATTCCAATAGGAATTACACTTCACTTTGCAAGCCATCATACTGTGGATATCCCCACTCAGGCTGGATTCCAATAGGAATTACACTTCACTTTGCAAGCCATCATACTGTGGATATCCCCACTCAGGCTGGATTCCAATAGGAATTACACTTCACTTTGCAAGCCATCATACTGTGAATATCTCCACTCTGGCTGGATTCCAATAGGAATTACACTTCACTTTGCAAGCCATCATACTGTGGATATCCCCACTCAGGCTGGATTCCAATAGGAATTACACTTCACTTTGCAAGCCATCATACTGTGAATATCTCCACTCTGGCTGGATTCCAATAGGAATTACACTTCACTTTGCAAGCCATCATAATGTGACTTGCAGGCCTGAAAACAATGAGGTTGGGGGCACTGTATTAGGGTTAAAACTAGGCCCTCAATATAAGGTTGTATTAACTAATTGTATTGTGTTGAAGAATACAATTTAAATCATAATGGATTTGCTTATAATCTCACTTGGTGAAGGCAACAGGACAAAGAAAATTGACTGCAACAACCATTTCTCTGTCACTAACAAACACAATCATGGGTGGTAACTACAATTGATCAGAAAGGCAAGGCACGCTGTGAAATTTACAAATAAGGCTTTACACTAAGCAGTGTGTTCATTTTATACTGAAATTTGTGGACCCATATTGACACCGGACCGGTGTTGATTTAGCACTGGAGAATTTGCTGTGCAAGATTCAAGTAAAGTGCTATCTAAGTTCCTATTAAGGAATCGGAATACATTTCTGCTGTATTGCAGCGGGTCTCACGGTCAGTTCTTTCTAAAAAAACAGAAAAACTAGGTCACACATCACAAGGCTGTTAACATGACATGAAAAGGTAATTGGCCCGGGGAAAAAACAACAACTGCATACCCAATTTGATCAGGAGCAGTGCACCAGCCACACACACACAAAAAAAAAACTACAGAACTAGGACAAGCATGGAACCCCTGCTGGCTCGCTGTTTCTGTTGCATCTTGGGATTCAGTGTTTAACGAGGGAAGAAGAAGAAGAGCGCAGTTCTCGTGCTTCTCATCTCAGTGGTTCCCTAGTAATGATGTCCTCCCAGTTCTGCCATCTCATGAGTTCAGTTGTTATCCTAGGATACTGTGACCTCACAGAAGAGATTAGCTCAGATCCTTCAATACCACCAGCATTCAGGCACTTGTGTGCAGTCAAAATGTTTGCCTGATCTCAATATTATATATACCCTCCATGTATACTGTATGAAGGATAAATATTCAGAGGCCAAACATTTTTGTATGTTAAACTATTTATTGTAGTTATACCCCTGCCGCTGACAATGCGTTGTGTGATGTTTACACATTTAGAGTTTGTGATGATCAGAGAGAGTGGCTGGCTACTCTGGCTAGAGTAGTAAACAAGCCACAGCCTCTCGGTCTGTGTGTGCGCATGTGCACGTGTGTGAGTCCTGGCTTTCCCACTCCTCTCTAGGGGGTGAAGGTCCTGGCTTGGAGGCAGCCTCTGGTCAGGCTTTTTGATGTAGAGAGCACAGGGGCAGATGCATAAATAAACAAATAAACCAAATTTGGTTCTTCCTGACTTCCGAAAATGACCTTGGTGTGTGTGACTTTCCTGTTTCATGGACACAAATGTGCACGTCACGTCCCAAGCCATTCATGTGTTCTAGCTCATTTAGGATTTGTCACTACACACTAACTGTCATAATCAGACCCTATGGCCATTTTCCCTTGGGCCCCATCTCAGCCAAATCCAAATATGTATTTATGCATATATGGTTTCTAGTTTGACAGCAACAAACAGATGTTTGGTTCACACCCTAGTGATGTACTGTAGTGTAAATACCCATATGCTTGTTTTAACCCTGCACTTGTTTCAAACCACCCCAGAGCGACTTACAAGTAGTGCATTCATCTTATGATAGCTAGGTGAGACAACACATCCCAATCGTATAAAATACATTTCCCATCAACAAAGTAAGAGACCAGAGGTGGTGAGACCAGAGGTGGTGGAGTGGAGTGCTCAGGATGGGATGTAGGGTTTGAGCATAAGCTGAAGTTAAGAAGGTGCAGAGTAGCAGGGTGACATGGGAGAACTTGGGAAGTTTGAACACCAGGCGGGCTGCGGCATTCTGGATAAATTGCAGGGGTATGATGGCACACACGGGGAGCCCAGCCAACAGAGTGTTGCAGTAGTCTAGACGAGAGATTACAAGTGCCTGGATTAGGACCTGCTCCGCATCTTGTGTGAGGAAAGGTCATCCTCTACGGATGTTGTAGAGCATAAACCTGCAGGAGCGAGTCACTGATGTTTGCAGAGAACGACAGGGTGTTGTCCAGGGTCAAGAAGACGGTTCAGAGAGAGATAGCGAGAGAGTTGGTCAGACGTGGTTCTTTCAGTGAGACACAACACGTGGCAGGGGACAGGGGTCAAGGATCAAAGGTCACAACAGAGTCAGGGTTTTCCAGTGCACACTGGACTCCGAGGTCAATGAGACAGTCCGGGCTGCTTGTGAATCCGCACCCCACGTCCTTCCAGGAGGAGAGAAGGATTAAAGAGATGGAAAGATGAAGTAGAGAGATGGAAGGGAAAAGAAGACTAAAAGATTAAGAGGAGCAAGGTCATTATCATTCTACTGTGAACACTGCGACTTTTTGACCCCTCACAGGGTGAAAGAACTCGACTTTTCATGGGAAGAAAGTGGGAAGTGTGTGTGTGTGTGTGTGTGTGTGTGGTGACTGGGTTTGTCCCTCTGCTACTCTGTGTGATGATTAAAGTCTCAAGTTTCACATATTCACGGTTGTGTCAAATCAACATATAAGCAAAATAACATTATTTAGCCTGCAGAGTTACCAGACATGGCTTGGGATGTTACATGATCTTATTTCCTGTGAAACTGGACAGTAACACACAGTAAGGGAACCGGAACGGCGGATGTGTGTGAGTGTGTGGGGGGATAGATATATATATATATATATCAGTTCAGTGTTAACTAGAAAAGACAATCATCTATTTGGAAATCCATCTCAGTTTTACGGATGCATGTCAAATCCCCACAGGCCATTGGAGAACAGAGTTGATTTGTATAGAGAACAAGTCAAATCGATGCTTTTTAGTTACTCCTATTGACATTTTATTGAAACAATCCAACTGGGCAAGCTGCATTGACGCAACCTAACAAAATGCAATCCAAACAGAATATGTCATGCTTCAAAAGAAAGATGAATATCAACCAAAACATCCATTCTTATATAAACACTTAACACTGTATTTATTTGTCAGTGTGTGGAACATCCAAGCTAATCCCTGCACTGTAAAAAAATATATATATATATTGTAATATATACTGGAATATTTGGTACCGTTGTTTTACGGTAACTAACAGGTAACTGGCTGCCAGTAGTTACTGTAATATCCGAGCAATGACAAACAGTACATTACTGTAACATTTACTGTATAATACTGTAAAAGTAAATTCTACTGTAATTGTAATTAATTCATTTAATTCATTGAGGGGAGGTGGGGTTTGCATTTTACAGTATTTTACTGTAATTACATGGGATTGGTGCAAGCAGGTTGGCTGCTAGGTTATGTATTTTCATTTTACAGCAAATCAAATATATACACTACGGTTCAAAAGTTTGGGGTCAATTAGAAATGTTCTGGTTTTTGAAAGTAAAGCACATTTTTTGTCCATTAAAATAAAATAAAATAGATCAGAAATACAGTGTAGACATGGTTAATGATGTAAATGACTATTGTAGCTGGAAACGGCTGATTAATGGAATATCTACATAGGCGTACAGAGGCCCATTATCACATGTTGTGTTAGCTAATCCAAGTTTATAATTTTAAAAAGGCTAACTGATCATTAGAAAACCCTTTTGCAATTATGTTAGCACAGCTGAAAACTGCTGTTCTGATTAAAGAAGCAATAAAACTGGCCTTCTTTAGACTAGTTGAGTATCTGGAGCATCAGCACCAGTCTCAGTTACAGGCTCAAAATGGACAGAAACAAATACCTTTCTTCTGAAACTTGTCATTCTATTCTATTCTATTCTATTCTATTGTATTTTCATTTTACAGCAAATCAAATATATACACTACGGTTCAAAAGTTCGGGGTCACTTAGAAATGTTATTGTTTTTGAAAGAAAAACACTTTTTTTGTCCATTAAAATAACATTGAATTGATCAGAAATACAGTGTAGACATTGTAAATGACTATTGTAGCTGGAAACGGCACATTCTTATGAAATATCTACATAGGCGTACAGAGGCCCATTATCAGCAACCATCACTCCTGTGTTCCAATGGCACGTTGTGTTAGCTAATCCAAGTTTATCATTTTAAAAGGCTAACTGATCATTAGAAAACCCTTTTGCAATTATGTTAGCACAGCTGAAAACTGTTGTCTGATTAAAGAAGCAATAAAACTGGCCTTCTTTAGACTAGTTGAGTATCTGGAGAATCAGCATTTATGGGTTCGATTACAGGCTCAAAATGGGCAGAAACAAATACCTTTCTTCTGAAACTTGTCATTCTATTCCTGTTCTGAGAAATGAAGGTTATTTCTCAGAACTACTCCCTTCACAAAACAGCGCAAACTGGCCCTAACCAGAGTAGAAAGAGGAGTGGGAGGCCCCGGTGCACAACTGAGCAAGAGGACAAGTACATTAGTGTCTAGTTTGAAAAACAGACGCCTCACAAGTCCTCAACTGACAGCTTCATTAAATACTACCCGCAAAACACCAGTCTCAATGTCAACAGTGAAGAAGCAACTCCAGGATGCTGGCCCTTTCTCAGACTGGCCAATGAAAAGATGGGCAAAAGAACACAGATACTATACAGAGGAACTCTGCCTAGAAGGCCATTTAAAAAATAAAAACTGAAATATCACATTTACATAAGTTCTCAGACCCTTTACTCAGTACTTTGTTGAGGCACCTTTGGCAGCGATTACAGCCTCAAGTCTTCCTGGGTTTTACGCTACAAGCTTGGCAGTTTCTCCCATTCTTCTCTGCAAAGCCCGTCAAGCTCTGCCAGGTTGGATGGGAAGTGTCGCTGCACAGCTATTTTCAGATCTCTCCAAAGTGTTCGATCGGGTTCAAGTCCGGGCTCTGGTTGAGCCACTGAAGGACATTCAGAGACTTGTCCCAAAGCCACTCCTATGTTGTCTTGGCTGTGTGCTTAGGGTCATTTTCCTGTTGGAAGGTGAACCTTCAGTCTGAGGTTTTCATCAAGGATCTCTGTAGTTTGCTTCATTCATCTTTGCCTCGATCCTGGCGAATCTCCCAGTCCCTGCCACAAAAGAGCATCCTCACAGCATGATGCTGCCACCACTATGCTTCACCTGGCACTATGGTGCCAGGTTTCCGCCAGATGTGACGCTTGGAATTCCGGCCAAAGATTTCAATCTTTGTTTCATCAGACCAGAGAATCTTTCTCATGGTCTGAAAGAGTCTTCAGGTGCCTTTTGGCAAACTCCAAGCGGGCTGTCAGGTGCCTGTTACTGATGTGTGGTTTCCGTCTGGTCACTCTACCATAAAGGCCTGATTGGTGGAGTGCTGCAGAGATGGTTGTCCTTCTGGAAGGTTCCCTTATCTCCACAGAGGAACTCTAGAGCTCTGTCAAAGTGACCATCGGGTTCTTGGTCACCTCCCTGACCAAGGCCCTTCTCCCCCGATTGCTATTAGGCCCTGCCAGCTCTAGGAAGAGTTTTGGTGAATCCAAATTTCTTCCATTTAAGAATGATGGAGGCCACTGTGTTCTTGGGGACCTTCAATGCTGCAGAAATGTTTTGGTACCCTTCCCCAGATCTGTGCCTCGACACAATCCTGTCTCGGAGCTCTACGGACAATTCCTTCGACCTCACGGTTTGGTTTTTCCTATGACATGCACTGTCAACTGTGGGACCTTATATAGACAGGTGTGTGCCTTTTGAATTTACCACAGGTGGACTCCAATCAAGTTGGAGAAACATCAAGGATGATGAATGAAAACAGGCTGCACCTGAGTTCAATTTCGGGGTCTCATAGCGAAGGGTCTGAATACTTACAGTACCAGTCAAAGGTTTACGCCAACTCATTGAAGGTTTTTTAAACGTTTTTAAAAACGATGTTCTACATTGTAGAATAATAGTGAAGACATAACTATGAAATTATACATATGGATTAATGTAGTAACCCAAAAAAGTATTTAACAAATGAAAATAGATTTTAGATTTTGGAATTAGCCACCCTTTGCCTTGATGACAGCTTTGCACACTCTTGGCATTCTCTCAACCAGCTTCACCTGGAATGCTTTTCCAACAGTCTTGAAGGAGTTCCCACAAATGCTGAGCACTTGTTGGCTGCTTTTCCTTCACTCTGCGGTCCAACTCATCCCAAACCATCTCAATTGGGTTGAGGTCGGGTGACTGTGGAAACCAGGTCATCTGATGCAGCACTCCATCACTCTCCTTCTTGGTCAAATAGCCCTTACATAGCCTGGAGGTGTGTTGGACATTGTCCTGTTGAAAAACAAATGATAGTCCCATTAAGCCCAAACCAGATGGGATGGCGTATTGCTGCACAATGCTGTGGTAGCCATGCTGGTTAAGTGTGCCTTCAATTCAAAATAAATCACTGACAGTGTCACCAGCAAAGGCCCCCACACCATCACACCTCCCCCTCCATGCTTCACTGTGAGAACCACAAATGCGGAGATCATCCGTTCACCTACTCTGCGTCTCACAAAGACACAGCGGTTGGAACAATAAATCTCAAAATTTGGACTCATCAGACCAAAGGACAAATTTCCACTGGTCTAATGTCCATTGCTCGTGTTTCTTGACTCAAGCAAGTCTCTTCTTCTTATTGGTGTCCTTTCATAGTGGTTTCTTTGCAGAAATTCTATCATGAAGGCCTGATTCACGCAGTCTCCTCTGAACAGTTGATGTTGAGATGTGTCTGTTTACTTGAACTCTGTGAAGCATTTATTTGGGCTGCAATTTTTGAGCCTGATAACTCTGATGAAATTATCCTCTGCAGAAGAGGTAACTCTGGGTCTTCCTTGTGGCAGTCCTCATGAGAGCCAGTTTCATCAGAGCTTGATGGTTTTTGCGACTGCACTTGATGAAACTTTTAAAGTTCTGGAAATTTTGCGCATTGACTGACCTTCATGTCTTAAAGTAATGATGGACTGTCGATTCTCTTTGCTTATTTGAGCCGTAAAAAAAGGTAGGGTATGTTACCATACCGTATTTTACTGTATCCAATACTATTACTGTAATATTTTTTTGACCGTTATTTTTACGAAAACGTACAGCCCACTGGCTGCTCATTCACTCACTCACTGCTCACTCACTCCCATTACCCTCTGACTCTCGAAAGCCTTGCGGAGCTTCAGATAGTTGGTGAGGGCTCGCATGGCGATGGGCAGCTTGCCGATGACCTTGAGGTCGATGGGGCGGCGGTGGGCTGCTGTGATGAAGGTGTTCATCCACCAGTAAGTGGCCTTGGACAGCAGGTTGACGAAGGGCTGCAGGAACCTCACTCCCAGATCCTGCAGGTCCTCTGGGGGTTTCACCTCCGTAGCCTCAGTGAAACACAGGTAGCGCTGTGGGGAGGGACAGAGGGAGAGAGGGGTTATCAAGTGGGAAGAGAGAAAAAGACAGATGGAGGATTCACTAAAAGAGAAAGAGCCTAAATAGTGAATATATTCAGAACGTAGAATACAAATGTGAACAACGAAACGACTATTCACTAACGTATATACAGTTTCGGCAACACAAACTTAAGCCTGCCAAATTTTTGGAGAGATAATGATTATCTTGTTGGAACTGTGAGCTAATGGATATGACAGATAGTGTCTGATAATTATGTGTGATGTAGAGTACATGACAGGGAAGCTTGCTCTGTTGTGTATTAAATTATGGGTTGCCTGGTCGTGTCTTTGCGAATGCATCAATGCCTTGGCAAAGCCTCCCTGTATCACACACTGAAATAAGAAACCCTGAACTGTGTTCACTTGAGCTATTCAGCTTTAGAGCTTTGTTGAAGAGAAGTATTATGGTCTGCACTAGGTCTAAGAACGAGGCCTGGTACCCCGAGCGCTGAAACTGGACGACAGAGTGAAACACTAATGTAACAGAGTCAGTTCAGTTCAGCAGTGAGAGTCTCAGCTTGGGGGAAACTAGGTTACTGAAGAATTGCAGCATAGACACATAACTTCCAAACACTTACAGAGAATACGCCTACCAGGTAAAACAAAAACTTAAAAAATAAAATGTTTCTTAAAGTCGGAATCTGTGGTGGTGAAACAACAGAGACGGTCGTTATTTGAAGTAACACCATTTTTTTCCCCGGACATCACTGCACGCGCGATAGAACAGTAGAGTACTACACATTTTTATTTACCACGAAGCCGGAGCTCCTTTTCTCTGTATAATAAACAAAACAAAAAAAATAACAAATACGCCTGGAGCAGCTAGTGGCGCTGTTTCCCCTAATGTGGATCTCAGCTTTAAACTTAGTTACTTTTTTCTTCTTTCTAAGCGTCAAAACCTTTTCAATACCCATGACGTGGCAATCATTACTGCATCTTGTCAGTACATTTGAGGGTATAGTTTCACACGGTTTAATTTATATCTGCAGAAATAATTCCCAAGACGTCTTCCAGTATGATAAAGAGTGTTTTCTTGTCTTCTCACAGTTACCAAGATAGTCAAGCTTGCATGCACTATACAGTTGAAGTCGGAAGTTTACATACACTTATGTTGGAGTCATTAAAACTCATTTTTCAACCACTCCACAAATTTCTTGTTAACAAACTACAGTTTTGGGGAAGTCGTTTGGGACATGTACTATGTGCATGACACAAGTCATTTTTCCAACAATTGTTTACAGACAGATTATTTCACTTATAATTCACTATCACAATTCCAGTGGGTCAGAAGTTTACAAACACTAAGTTGACTGTGGCTTTAAACAGCTTGGAAAATTCCAGAAAATGATGTCATGGCTTTAGAAGCTTCTGATTGACATAATTTGAGTCAATTGGAGGTGTACCTGTGGACGTATTTCAAGGCCTACCTTCAAACTCAGTGCCTCTTTGCTTGACATCATGGGAAAATCTAAAGACATCAGCCAAAAGAAATAGTAGACCTCCACAAGTCTGGTTCATCCTTGGGAGCAATTTCCAAACGCCTGAAGGTACCACGTTCATCTGTACAAACAATAGTATGCAAGTATAAACACCCATGGGACCACGCAGCCGTCATACCACTCAGGAAGGAGACGCGTTCTGTCTCCTAGAGATGAACATACTTTTGTGGGAAAAGTGCAAATCAATCTCAGAGCAACAGCAAAGGACCTTGTGAAGATGCTGGAGGAAACAAGTACAAAAGTATCTATATCCACAGTAAAATGAGTCCTATATCAACATAACCTGAAAGGCCACTTAGCAAGGAAGAAGCCACTGCTCCAAACTGCTATAAAAAAGCCAGACTCCGGTTTGCAACTGCACATGGGGACAAAGATCATAATTTGTGGAGAAATGTCCACTGGTCTGATGAAACAAAAATAGAACTGTTTGGCCATAATGACCATAGTAATGTTTGGAGGAATTTAGGGGGAGACTTGCAAGCTGAGGAACACCATCCCAACTGTGAAGTACAGGGGTGGCAGCATCATGTTGTGGGGGTGCTTTGCTGCAGGAGGGACTGGTGCACTTCACAAAATAGATGGCATCATAAGCCAGGAAAATTATGTGGATATATTGAAGCAACATCTCAAGACATCAGTCAGGAAGTGAAAGCCTGGTCGCAAATGGGTCTTCCAAATGGACAATGACCCCAAGCATACTTCCAAAGTTGTGGCAAAATTCCTTAGGGACAGCAAAGTCAAGGTATTGGAGTGGCCATCACAAAGCCCTGACCTCAATCCCATAAAAAAAAGTTGTGGGCAGAACTGAAAAAGCGTGTGCGAGCAAGGGGAAGCTTGTGGAAGGCTACCTGAAATGTTTGACCCAAGTTAAACAACTTAAAGGCAATGCTACCAAATACTAATTGAGTGTATGTAAACTTCTGACCCACTGGGAATGTGATGAAAGAAATAAAAGCTGAAATTAATCATTCTCTCTACTATTATTCTGACATTTCACATTCTTAAAATAAAGTGGTGATCCTAACTGACTTAAGACAGGGAATTTGTCCTAGGATTAAATGTCAGGGATTGTGAAAAACTGAGTTTAAATGTATTTGGCTAAGGTGTATGTAAACTTCCGTCTTCAACTGTATATACACAAATGTATGTGGAAACTTCAAATTAGTGGAGTTGGCTATTTCAGCCACACCCGTTGCTGGCAGGTGTATAAAATCGAGCACAGCAGAATGGCCTTACTGAAGACCTCAGTGACTTTCAACGTGGCACCATCATAGGATGCTACCTTTCAAACAAGTCAATTCGGCAAATTTCTGCCCTACTAGAGCTGCCCCGGTCAACTGTAAATGCTGGTATTGTGAAGTAGGGGGGCTGTGCATTGGCAAAGTGGGTGAGGTTATATCCTTCCTGTTTGGCCCTGTCCGGGGGTATTATCAGATGGGGCCACAGTGTCTCCTGACCCCTCCTGTCTCAGCCTCCAGTATTTATGCTGCAGTAGTTTGTGTTGGGGGGCTAGGATCAGTTTGTTATATCTGGAGTACTTCTCCTGTCTTATCCAGTGTCCTGTGTGAATTTAAGTATACTCTCTCTCTAATTCTCTCTTTCTGTCTCTCTCTCGGAGGACCTGAGCCCTAGGACCATGCCTCAGGACTACCTGGCATGATGACTCCTTGCTGTCCCCAGTCCACCTGGCCATGCTGCTGCTCCAGTTTCAACTGTTCTGCATGTAATTATTATTATTTGACCATGCTGGTCATTTATGAACATTTGAACATCTTGGCCATGTTCTGTTATAATCTCCACCCGGCACAGCCAGAAGAGGACTGGCCACCCCACATAGCCTGGTTCCTCTCTAGGTTTCTTCATAGGTTTTGGCTTTTCTAGGGAGTTTTTCCTAGCCACCGTGCTTCTACACCTGCATTGCTTGCTGTTTGGGGTTTTAGGCTGGGTTTCTGTACAGCACTTTGAGATATCAGATGATGTTCGAAGGGTTATATAAATACATTGGATTTGATTTGGTATTGTGAAGTAGAAACGTCTAGGAGCAAAGTGGTAGGACACACAAGCTCACAGTTGCAACACACAAACTACAGAGTTCCAAACTGCCTCTGGAAGCAACGTCAGCACAAGAACTGTTCATCGGGAGCTTCATGAAATGGGTTTCCATGACCAAGCAGCTGCACACTAGCCTAAGTTCAGCATGCGCAATGCCAAGCTTCGGCTGGAGTGATGTAAAGCTTGCCACCATTGGACTCTGGAGCAGTAGAAACGCGTTCTCTGGGGTGATGAATCATGCTTTAACATATACCAGTCGACGGACAAATCTGGGTTTGCGGATGCCAGTAGAACCCTACCGGCCCCAATGTATAGTGCCAACTGTAAAGTTTGGTGGAGGAGGAATAATGGTCTGGGGCTGTTTTTCATGGTTTGGGCAAGGCCCTTTGTTCCAGTGAAGGGAATTCTTAACTCTACAGCATACAACGACTTTCAAGATAATTCTGTGCTTCCAACTTTGTAACAACAGTTTGGGGAAGGCCCTTTCCTGTTTCAGCATGACAATGCCCCCGTGGACAAAGTAAGGTCCATACAGAAATGGTTTGTTGAGGTTGGTGTGGAAGAACTTGACTGGCCTGCACAGAGCCCTGACCTCAACCCCATCTAACACCTAACCCCTTTCTAACACCTAACACCTTTCTAACACCTTTCGAAATTAATTGGAACTCCGACTGCGAGCCAGGCCATATCGCCCAACATCAGTGCCCGACCTCACTAACGCTTGTGGCTGAACGGAAGCAAGTGCTCACAGCAATGTTCCAACATCTAGTGGAAAGCCTTCCCAGAAGAGTGGAGGTTGTTATAGCAGTAAAGGGGGAACCAACCCCATATTAATGCCCATGATTTTGGAATGAGATGTTCGACGACCGGGTGTCCACATACTTTTCGGGTCATGTAGTGTATATGTTTAGAGTTAGTCAGTGTACATTGGGCCTCAGAGGACTCTTACCCAACAGATGTCTTTCCTGACTGCAGATGTTGCCAAAGCAACATACAACACTCTCTCTATATACACAGTCCTTTATCAAAACAGGAATGACAAATTCAGGTATTTTCATCCCTGCTTTGTTTGCTTCCATTTAAGAAATATTTTTCAACAAAATCGGCAGTATGAATACAACCCTGGTCATAGCAGCAACGTAGTATTCATTCTAGCCTCTATGCACTCTCTTCTCAGCTCTTCCATTCGTTCGTGGACTTCAATGAACACCACATCAGCTGTATGTGACCAGGCAAAAAAAGCCTTTCCAAGCAAAACCATATCATAACCGCTACACACAGTTCGTTGTCCCCATATTAGCTAAAGTAACATTCTAGTCAACATAACTAATAGAACTAACACGTTACTAAACCCGCTACAATCAGTAACGTTACACTGTAGAGTGCTGTTGAGGCTACTGTAGACCTTCTTTGCAAAATAGTGTGTATTAATCAATTATTTGGTGACATAAATATATTTTAGTCTAGTTTTTCAATGTTTAATTTTAAGAAATTCACTGAGAAGAATGGTCCTCCCCTTTCTTACTCTGAAGAGCCTCCGCTGGATTAGTCCCCATCTTAACCAATACAAACCAATGAAGAATGCCAATGATTGCCAAGTGCCCAAGAGCCTGATTGCTCTCAAAGCCAAGATGGGATGCGAAAGAGGAAGAAATGGACCAGGTGGGATAGTGCCAAGAGGAGAAGCGACTCCTGTGAATGGGAAGATTCTGACTGAAGCCTCACAACATGAACACGAATCCACCTGCATGCGCACACACTCACGTGAATAGCATTCTCACGTCGAGTATATGTCGTTGTGCTCCAACACACGCACACAAATAGAGCTTGGAATCCTGATCACCATAATAGCAAGACATCTTCCATTCTTTTCAGAAGAAAATCTCTAGACAGAACTCCCACGGATTAAAATTATGAATCATTCAAACATGCCTCATAAACATCCTATTATAATTAGGGACAAGTAGCGGGTGTCATACAGGGGCGTCATGCAGAAATCTGGAGGGGGAACGTGCCCTTGTGCCCCCTTTGGGCATGACGCCTCTGATTGTACGACTGCACAACAACCTAGCACATTCTGCCTTCGATCTACTTCAGAAACAGGCCTGTAGGCAGCAAGATTTAACATCCGATATACAGGGGCATACAAAAATGCTTGACCGAAAGAGGGGAGAGCTGATTGAAGCAGAGGAAAAGACAGGACGTCCAGACATACTGAGGAAAACAGATGCCCGTACACACAAAACACACTAGGATGACACACACACACACACACACACACAAATACATGCACACGCACACCATCCCCCTCTCACACACACTGCTGCTCACCCTGCCCAGTATGACGTTGATTTCCACAGCCAGTAGTAGTCCGTAGATCAGGGCCAGGAGTCCTGTGATGCCGTAGCGGAGCTGTCTCAGGCCGATGCCGTGCTCCGTGTACTTGGCAAACTTGATGGTTTTCATCAGAAAGGCCAAGACCCAGTAGAACAGTAGAGCTTTAGAGAGGATCAGAGAGAAACATTTGAATACCTCAGGACTCATAAAAGGGAATCGTCAGTCATCTCAAGTCAACTCCCGACAAACGCAATTGGGTTAGGAATGTCCTATACATTCCCAACAGATGATATCCAGTTAGTAAAAGGAATGTTGTTTCTGGTGAACTGTACACACTGCATAAGGAGTGAACTGTACCCACTGCATAAGGAGTGAACTGTACCCACTGCATAAGGAGTGAACTGTACACACTGCATAAGGAGTGAACTGTACACACTGCATAAGGAGTGAACTGTACACACTGCATAAGGAGTGAACTGTACACACTGCATAAGGAGTGAACTGTACACACTGCATAAGGAGTGAACTGTACCCACTGCATAAGGAGTGAACTGTACCCACTGCATAAGGAGTGAACTGTACCCACTGCATAAGGAGTGAACTGTACACACTGCATAAGGAGTGAACTGTACACACTGCATAAGGAGTGAACTGTACACACTGCATAAGGAGTGAACTGTACACACTGCATAAGGAGTGAACTGTACACACTGCATAAGGAGTGAACTGTACACACTGCATAAGGAGTGAACTGTACACACTGCATAAGGAGTGAACTGTACACACTGCATAAGGAGTGAACTGTACACACTGCATAAGGAGTGAACTGTACACACTGCATAAGGAGTGAACTGTACACACTGCATAAGGAGTGAACTGTACACACTGCATAAGGAGTGAACTGTACACACTGCATAAGGAGTGAACTGTACACACTGCATAAGGAGTGAACTGTACACACTGCATAAGGAGTGAACTGTACACACTGCATAAGGAGTGAACTGTACACACTGCATAAGGAGTGAACTGTACACACTGCATAAGGAGTGAACTGTACACACTGCATAAGGAGTGAACTGTACACACTGCATAAGGAGTGAACTGTACACACTGCATAAGGAGTGAACTGTACACACTGCATAAGGAGTGAACTGTACACACTGCATAAGGAGTGAACTGTATATCTACAAAGTCAATATCATTCATATTATTTAGAATCCATATCATTCACGTTTTCTAATTCATTTCCCCCCCTTCTTTCCTCTGCTTGTGTCAGTTCTGTTTACATTTTGTGTCATGGCACTTCTGACAGAACTGCTCGTGTTTAAAACTCAAGTGACAATAGGGAATGAACAGCTGTACTGGAACTGTCAGAATGACTGTGCCTACCTGTTGGAAAGACAACCCACTCACGGATGCCATCCATTATAAATCCCCAAGACACATCCGAAACGACGTGACTGATGTCATTTTTCACACCTTTTTTAGATGTTTTATATGAGAGAAACCATGGTAACGGAGTCTCGTAGGAGTATGCTGAACATTCTGGGATTTGGGGTCTTTTTCCTCCCCCGTGAAGTCCGCAGATGTTCATAACAGAAACGTGGCCTGCATCTCAAACACTAACTCATGGTCTCTCCCCTCCCCCTCCACCCGCTCCCTCCCTCCTTGCTTTCTTCTCCTCCCTTTCTTTCTCCCTCCCTCCCTCCCCTCCTTCTCTCTCGCCTCGACTTTCCAGTTGTTTAAGGATGTATGTCCATGGTTGTTAAGCTCAATATCCATAGAAACAGAGTGAAAAGAAGGGACTCAGTATTGAAAACGGTGGTCGATTCGGATCCTGTTGTAGCAGGTTGCCATGGTGAGTCACAGTCAACGAATCAACAATATAAGTCCTTTCTATATGCAACAATATTAGGAAGGTGTTCTTAATGTTTCGTACACTCAGTGTAAGTCCTTTCAGTGTGTTTGTTGTGGCTGTTTTGAAGGTCAATGACTTACAGTATTTGTCAGGCCTGCAGTTTAACTGTAAATCTCTAATGGAAGGCAGAGTCAATAAGAAGCCTATGGAAAAGGTGATCGATGGAAGGATGGTTGTGAAGGAAAGTGAAGAGTGAGTACTACTGATTAGAGTTGTGGGTTTGATTCCCACAAAGGCCTTATTCACAGAACATTTAAAAAGATCCCATAAGAAGAGTGAATAGATAACGGCGTTTGACATATGGCCATACGAGCATATCTCTTCTATGTTCTCCATGTCTATGGCTATCCATCCCTCCAGCCCCAGCTGTAATCAGAGATTAAAGTCTGTCCGAGAAATACCGCCTGTGGGGTCACTCCCTCGACTAACACCGATTGGCAACGCATCGAGGTTGAGGCTCAAGCACTGATGTGAACGAGGGAACTGGAGGAAGAGTGAACGAACATGGGCAGAACGCGGATGAGTTAATGACGCAGGAGGAGGAGGAGAAGAGAAGTATGTGATCAGACGAAGAGGAGGAACATGGCAACTGAGGGGATGATGAAAGAAGTCAACATTGACAATGAGAGAACCGTGAAACGACAAAGACCACCTAGTGAGCACAAGACATTGAAAATACATCATTTCAACCAAAAAAAGACGTATTCTTTTCAATGTCTTCTGCTCATAGGGCAATGGACATTTATTGATAGGATTTTATAGATCCTCTATAAAGAGTGAAACCAGAGTTAAACCATATCTCTGATTTTGCATGTACATTGATTGATTCATTAATCTTATCCTACTAAAATATAAATAACATTTGTCTAAACTAATCCAATCTGCTATTTGGATTTACTACACCGGTTTCTGAAATGGTTGGTTCCTTGTCTCATATCTTTGTCTCCCCATCCCAGCAGTCAGCCTGAATTCAGGTTGCGGGTGAATAAACATTTAAAATGTTGAATATCTCCACTCTGGCTGGATTCCAATAGGAATTACACCTCACTTCGCAAGCCATCATACTGTGGATATCCCCACTCTGGCTGGATTCCAATAGGAATTATACATCACATTGCAAGCCATCATAATGCGACTTGCAGGCCTGAAAACCATGAGATTCAGGCCACTGCATTGGGGTAAAACTAGGCCCTCATAATAAGGCTTTATTAACTGCGTGTATTGTGTTGAAGAATTACATTTTTATGATAAAGTATTCACAAAAAAAAAGTATTACTGCAAAAAACCATGTCTCTGTGACCTCGCTACCATCTAGAAGGCGGAGACGGTACAGATGCATCAACGCTGGGACCGAGAGACTGAGAAACAAACAGCTTCTATTTCCAGGCCATCAGACTGTTAAACAGTAAGCCGACTTCCGCCCAGTACCCTGCCCCTGAAGCCCACAGTTACTAGCCGGCTACCACCCGGTACTTTACCTTGCACCTTAGAGACCGCTGTCCTTATGTCCAGAACATAGTCAATGAACACTGTAATGGTGCTTACATACTGTATTACCCACGTTATATGTAAATACTGTAATCTAGTCTACATACTGTAACTACCGCTATACACACACCTTTTCTTTTCACATGCTGCCCATACTGTCTATACACACCATTCACATATGTATATACAGTGGGGCAAAAAAGTATTTAGTCGGCCACCAATTGTGCAAGTTCTCCCACTTAAAAAGATGAGAGGCCTGTAATTTTCATCATAGGTACACTTCAACTATGACAGACAAAATGAGGGGAAAACAAATCCAGAAAATCCCATTGTAGGACTCAAATCCTGCAGTGCCAGATGTGTCCGACCTGCTTAAGCCAGTACATGTCCAGGCCCGTATGAAGTTTGCTAGAGAGCATTTGGATGATCCCAGAAAAAGATTGGGAGAATGTCATATGGTCAGATGAAACCAAAATATAACTTTTTGGTAAAAACTCAACTCGTCGTGTTTGGAGGACAAAGAATGCTGAGTTGCATCCAAAGAACACCATACCTACTGTGAAGCATGGGGATGGAAACATCATGCTTTGGGGCTGTTTTTCTGCAAAGGGACCATGACGACTGATCCGTGTAAAGGAAAGAATGGGGCCATGTATCGTGAGATTTTGAGTGAAAACCTCCTTCCATCAGCAAGGGCATTGAAGATGAAATGTGGCTGGGTCTTTCAGCATGACAATGATCCCAAACACACCACCCGGGCAACGAAGGAGTGTCTTCATAAGAAGCATTTCAAGGTCCTGGAGTGGCCTAGCCAGTCTCCAGATCTCAACCCCATAGAAAATCTTTGGAGGGAGTTGAAAGTCTGTGTTGTCTGTGTTGCCCAGCAACAGCCCCAAAACATCATTGCTCTAGAGGAGATCTGCATGGATGAATGGGCTAAAATATCAGCAACAGTGTGTGAAAACCTTGTGAAGACTTACAGAAAATGTTTGACCTCTGTCATTGCCAACAAAGGGTATATAACAAAGTATATAACAAAGTATTGAGATAAACTTTTGTTATTGACCAAATACTTATTTTCCACCATAATTTGCAAATAAATTCATTAATTAATTAATTCATTCATTAATAAATTCATTAAAAATCCTACAATGTGATTTTCTGGATTTTTTTCTAATTTTGTCTGTCATAGTTGAAGTGTACCTATGATGAAAATTACAGGCCTCTCTCATCTGACAAAATACTTTTTTGCACCACTGTATTATTTCGATTCAGGTCCGGAAGCTGATTTCCTGCAGTTCTATCCATTTTGCTATGGGGTTTTGTACTGTGTATTTATTCTGTATTATCAACATAGCACATTCTATTATTTCTATACTGTACATTGCATTTTAGTTACACTGTTTATCCCACATATTAACATATATACTGGATTCTTGACAAAATCACTCTAATATACACTATATATACAAAATATGTGGACACCCCTTCAAATTAGTGGATTTGGCTATGTCAGCCAAACCCGTCGCTAACAGGTGTATAAATTTGAGCATGCAGCCATGCAATCTCCATAGACAAATATTGGCAGTAAAATGGCCTTCCTGAAGAGCTCAGTGACTTTCAACTGCATGCCACCTTTCCAACAACTCAGTGCGTCAAATTTCTGCCATTTTAGAGCTGCCCCGGTCAATTGTAAGTACTGTTATTGTGAAGTGGAAATGTCTAGGACAACAACAGCTTAACCACGAAGTGGTAGGCCACACAAGCTCACAGAACAGGACCGCCGAGTGCTGAAGCGCGCAGCGCGTAAGAAACATTCAAGAAACACTCAATACCGAGTTCCAAATGACTCTGGAAGCAACGTCAGCACAATAACTGTTCGTCGGGAGCTTCATAAAATGGGTTTCCATGGCCCGAGCAGCAGCACACAAGCTTAAGATCACCATGCGCAATGCCAGGCGTCGTCTTGAATGGTGTAAAGTTCGCCGCCGATGGACTCTGAAGCAGTGGAAACACGTTCTCTGGAGTGACGCTTCTGGCAGACCGACGGACGAATCTGGGTTTGGCGGATGCCAGGAGACTCTACCTGCCCCAATGTATAGTGCCAACTGTAAAGTTAGGAATAATGGTCTGGGACTGTTTTTCATGGTTTGGCCTTCATGGAAGGGATTAACGCTACAGCATACAGTGACATTCTAGATGATTCTGTGCTCCCAACTATGTGGCAACAGTTTGGGGAAGGCCCTTTCCTGTTTCAGCCTGACAATTCCTCCGTGCACAAAGCAAGGTCCTTACAGAAATGGTTTGTCGAGATTGATTTGGAAAAACTTGACTGGCCTGCACAGATCCCTGATCTCAACTCTATCGGACACCTTTGGAATGAATTGGAGCGCTGACTGCGAGCCAGGCCTAATCGCCCAACAACAGTGCCCGACCTCACTAATGCTTATATGGCTGAATGGAAGCAAGTCCCTGCAGCAATTTTCCAACATCTAGTGGAAAGCCTTCCCAGAAGAGCGGAGGCTGTTATAGCAGCAAAGGGGGGCCCATTTTGGATTTTGGAATAAGATGATCAACGAGCAGGTGTCCACATACTTTTGGTCATCAGTGTATGTTGATGTTGGGGTGGTGCATAAGAAGTTGATATAATTGTACAATTTCCCTTTAAGGGTTTCCAAGAAAACACCCATAAATCTAGTTGTTTCAACTAATTATTATGAATTAACTTTTTCCACAGCCATTTTTTCCACTTACTTTTCGGTCCAATTGTTCCAACAACAACAAAAAGAATCCTAAATAATAATTTATAGTATGAGACAAGTTGAGCAAACATTGTTTTCAATTGACTGAGTTTTTGCCAAAGTTCTCTCAAGTTTGGGCCAACTAAAAGTTTAGGTAACACTGGGACCAAAATATTTTAGAAACAAAAAAAGTCTGTAGAACCAGTTAATTAATAATATTTAGTCGAAACAACTAGATTTTCTTCACAATGTTGTGCGTATGACTTTGTCAGTGGTGGGAATGGCTGGTCTCATCTTTCAACGTCAATTTGCCAGACGGTTTTGATATCCGTTCATCATGATCCATTACACCTCAAACCTTTTCAGTCGTGAGTTCCAAATATCTCTAACCATCACCCCTGCGGCAGTTGTTTCACGATGTCAGAATGTTCTCATTGTTGCGGATACTTTATGTTTGAGGCTTTACTGAGCTGGACAAACACTTCCCCAGAGGTTCCCAAGATCACGTATGAAGACATTGCTCATCTCTAGTCAGAACAGGCACAAATATGTTTTTTCCGAGCACATTTTGTGGCTGGTATGCTGGCCCTCCACTTCATCTCGGGCCTAACAATACCTGTACCAATATATCGTCCAAACACCGGCTTCTTGGGCATTATCACTTAATTAGAATTTTCAAATGTCATGCTTTTTGAGCCCATAAAAAAGGAAGTAAGGTATTCGAATATTGAAGCAGAACCAGATATGTGAAACTCATAGATTTTGGTGGGTAGTCCCTAAATACGTTTTTACAGTGTATAGATGCTGGATCAGTGTTCAATTTGAAACGGTTTAACCCTGGAGAATTTGCTGTGCAGAATCTCATCAGTACCGTGTCATGAAAGCATCCTTCTTTACAATCTTAATATTCTCAGCTGACATTTGTATCACTAATTAAAATGTAATTAAGTAGTGCCTCTCTTCACTTTATTTTGATTTTTATAAAAATTGTACTGAAAAAAATGCAAGATTATAGTCACATAATGTCCTCACTCGCTTCCAGTAAAGAGACACAACAACTTCATTTTGAGTTATGGACAAACTACATCTATTTTAACCTCCCCATGAGGAAAACATCTTTTGATTAGTGAACCAAGGTCGATATTGAATTTTTTAACTCGCTCCCCTCACTTAAAAAAAAAAAATCAATATGTTCAACATTAAATAGAATTTTATGGCCTTATTTAATCTAACTGATTTATGAGGATAACTACAGTACAAAGTATATATATATTTTTAACTAACCCCTTTCAACCTAATATCGGTATGGAATACACAAGACTAGAATCATTACACAAAGCAGATCTCTGACTCCTGCTTGATGGACACACATTGAATATTCTATTACTTGGGTTTCTGCCTCGAACTGCAGTAGAATTGATATCCATCCAATCAGAATAACGCACTTACACTTTAATGATAATTGCCTACAACCTTTACAGTCCTCAAACTCAACTCTGACCCTGGAAGCCAGCTCCACTGCATTTTGAAACTTGTTCCCCTGTAATCAGGGACTGATTTAGACCTGGGACACCAGGTGTGTGCAATTAATTAACAGGTAGAACAGAAAACCAGCAGGCTCCGGACCTCGTAGGGTAAGAGTTGAATACCCCTGCTCTAGAGCAAAAAGCCATCTCATCTGAATATAAATTAACCATGCATCTGGGATTAACATGACATTATTTATGCCTGTGGTTTAGACAAAACCGCAATGCTGTACAAAAGACTTCCTTACATTTGAATTGTATTGATTTGGGCATAGAAGACCCTAGGTGCCAGCAAGCCTGCAAGTGAGTCATGGTTATCCACCATTCAGTAAAGCCTAGTAAGAGGTCGCTCTCACACGTAACAGTAATTGGGGACATCTTCTACAGCCAGAGGCGTCTTTGCGCTACAGGGAGACAGACTTCAGCAGTTGAAGTTTGGAGGCTTGGATGTTTAACACTAGAGCGAGGTGAGCTGTGCATTGAAGTGGGGTGGGCATTCTGGCATAATTTGCATGGTACGGGCGCGCACACACAAACACAGAGTATGCATACACACACACTCTGTTAAAGTGCTTGGAAAACTATGAAGGAGCCTTTACCTAGCAGTAGCTTGGGGAAGTTGGAGGTCTCGATGTTGTGGTAGTAGATGATGGAGGTGATCCCCGCCATGAAGGCCAGGCCTGCAGGCATGTACAGATGCAGGTGGAGGGACTGGGTGAACCTGGGAGTACATACACAGGACAGAAGGGGTTTAATGCACACACAGATGCACACAAACATGCACAGCTGCACACACACACACACACACACACACATCCCAATTGGATAAGTTAAAATCATTCTATACACACACTCAATGCCGTATAAAAGCTGCAAGCAGACATTGTGCTATAGTGAATGGTATTCTAGGGCGAAAGTGCAAGAGGAGAGCTCTTCCAATCAATTCACAAACGCATAGGAGAAGCTCTCAGCGCCGACAGGCAATCCAACAGTAATCATGTGTAGGGGACTATAGGAGACACGCGTGGGCAATCAACGTGAGACGAGGAGAACATACAAGGACACATAGGAGAAGCTCTCAGCGCCGACAGGCAATCCTACAGTAATCATGTGTAGGGGACTATAGGAGACACGCGTGGGCAATCGACGTGACAGGAGGAGAACATACAAGGACACATAGGAGAAGCTCTCAGCGCCGACAGGCAATCCAACAGTAATCATGTGTAGGGGACTATAGGAGGACATACAAGGACAGAAGAGAAAGCGAAGAGGTGAAAGCCAGAGAGAAAGAGAGAGAGAGAGAGACACACACACACACAAGACAAGATGAGAGAGAGAGAGACACACACACAAGACAAGATGAGAGAGAGAAAGACAGAGCGAGAGAAAGAGAGAGAGAGAGAGAGAGAGAGGCAAGGGAATGCAAAGGCTCCGATTGACTTCCTGTAATTATTTAACCTATGACCTACATTTGTGAATCACACACTATTGGATTGTGGAGTGAGAAGAGGGGGAGACCAATAAGTTGAAGACTAAATGGAGAAAGTTGACAGTCCCCATAAGGGTAGGTAAGGCTAGAAGTGCAGAGGAGGAAGAGAACCTAGTGACCTAGGTGGGGGAGAGCGGGGACAGTTATGAAAAGAGTACAGTCTACAGCAGAAGCAGTCATTGAGAGGAGCAGAGGAGTTGAGAAGTCCGATGACACTGCTAGCTTTGCTAAAGATCCACTCTTGTTCAATGTTATGGAGGTGTACGGTCGTTGCAATGTCCTGGGGAGTCGGTGATGTCAAACATGGGCCGTGATTCCAGCGGAAGAGCAGGGGGAACGGACTCACCCATCGGAGACGACGCCCTCTGCGATCTCACAGACCAGGACGAAGAGGAGGACGAAGGTGAGGAGCCAGCGCAGGTTGTGACCAGGGAAGTGCAGCCAGGTGCTGTGGTGGATGTGCACCTTGGAGCTCTGGCTGCCCCAGCCTTTCAGAACACAGCAAACACAACAACAACACAGGAAACAGGATATTAGCTTCAGAGAACAGCGTGACATTTATCTGATCTGTTGGGCCAGTGAGAGTCAATTCCCAACTAAGCATCCGCAATAATATTATACATTTTACTTGTCTATGGCCGGGATTCATTCCGATCAAGCTCTTTCAGAAATGCACATCCTAAAGGTCAATGTTTCATAGTTCGCGTAGGCCTCATTCATGGTAAACACTACAAAATGTTGGCTCAATCAAAATGTACACTTAATTGGCAAGCGTGCGATAAGGTGGATCTACCGCTGATCAGATGAAATACCGGCCTAAAAGAAGACACCACAGGCGGCTGGTGGCACCTTAATTGGGGAGGACGGGCTCGTGGTAATGGCTGGAACGGAATGGTGTCAAATACGTCAGAACCACGGGTTCCACGTGTCTGATGCCACTCCTTTCCAGACATTATTATGAGCCGTCCTCCCCTCAGCAGCCTCCACTGGAAGACAATTCAGACTATTGATTCCCGTAGAGACTATGGAGGGGACACACAAAGTCCACTTCGGGTGTATTACAATTCATGACCTTGGCTTAAGAGCGGATAGGATCAATTCTACAGACTCCCCGGTACAACCTTGAAAAACGGTGAGCCTAACAAGAAAGTTGTCCCTGCGAGTCACAGGAGTAGGACTCGATGAAAAGGTCATCAAAGGGGAGTCAGTGGTGAGTCTGTCAAGGTCCTCACTGTGAGGTGGGTCACCCCCCCAGGGGCCTGCAGCTAGGCGTGTCTAGATAGAGAGAGAGCAAAGCTACTGGACCCTGCCTGAGACCGCCATTCCAGTTAGCTCTGAAAAGCTATAATGAAGTAAATTTACTCACACACCTTACGCGCT
Organism: Oncorhynchus kisutch; assembly: GCF_002021735.2. Lineage (NCBI taxonomy): Eukaryota > Metazoa > Chordata > Actinopteri > Salmoniformes > Salmonidae > Oncorhynchus > Oncorhynchus kisutch. Next base: position 4,111,523 of record NC_034195.2, read on the forward strand.
GCTAGGTGCACGGAGAAAAATGTAGCTTGATAAAAAGAAACTCCAGCACATTGGTGATCTAGATGTTTCCGACATTTAATGAATCCCAATGTTTCGGTCAAACAACCTGCTTCAGAAGGCATCTAGACCACTGGTGTTGTTGGTTACAGTGAGCTACTAAAACCTCACACCTCTCTCAACCTGCTTCAGGAGGCATCTAGACCACCGGTGTTGTTGGTTACAGTGAGCTACTAAAACCTCACACCTCTCTCAACCTGCTTCAGGAGGCATCTAGACCACCGGTGTTGTTGGTTACAGTGAGCTACTAAAACCTCACACCTCTCTCAACCTGCTTCAGGAGGCATCTAGACCACTGGTGTTGTTGGTTAGTGAGCTACTAAAACCTCACACCTCTCTCAACCTGCTTCAGGAGGCATCTAGACCACCGGTGTTGTTGGTTACAGTGAGCTACTAAAACCTCACACCTCTCTCAACCTGCTTCAGGAGGCATCTAGACCACTGGTGTTGTTGGTTACAGTGAGCTACTAAAACCTCACACCTCTCTCAACCTGCTTCAGGAGGCATCTAGACCACTGGTGTTGTTGGTTACAGTGAGCTACTAAAACCTCACACCTCTCTCAACCTGCTTCAGGAGGCATCTAGACCACTGGTGTTGTTGGTTAGTGAGCTACTAAAACCTCACACCTCTCTCAACCTGCTTCAGGAGGCATCTAGACCACCGGTGTTGTTGGTTACAGTGAGCTACTAAAACCTCACACCTCTCTCAACCTGCTTCAGGAGGCATCTAGACCACTGGTGTTGTTGGTTACAGTGAGCTACTAAAACCTCACACCTCTCTCAACCTGCTTCAGGAGGCATCTAGACCACTGGTGTTGTTGGTTACAGTGAGCTACTAAAACCTCACACCTCTCTCAACCTGCTTCAGGAGGCATCTAGACCACTGGTGTTGTTGGTTACAGTGAGCTACTAAAACCTCACACCTCTCTCAACCTGCTTCAGGAGGCATCTAGACCACCGGTGTTGTTGGTTACAGTGAGCTACTAAAACCTCACACCTCTCTCAACCTGCTTCAGGAGGCATCTAGACCACCGGTGTTGTTGGTTACAGTGAGCTACTAAAACCTCACACCTCTCTCAACCTGCTTCAGGAGGCATCTAGACCACCGGTGTTGTTGGTTACAGTGAGCTACTAAAACCTCACACCTCTCTCAACCTGCTTCAGGAGACATCTAGACCACCGGTGTTGTTGGTTACAGTGAGCTACTAAAACCTCACACCTCTCTCAACCTGCTTCAGGAGGCATCTAGACCACTGGTGTTGTTGGTTACAGTGAGCTACTAAAACCTCACACCTCTCTCAACCTGCTTCAGGAGGCATCTAGACCACTGGTGTTGTTGGTTACAGTGAGCTACTAAAACCTCACACCTCTCTCAACCTGCTTCAGGAGGCATCTAGACCACTGGTGTTGTTGGTTACAGTGAGCTACTAAAATCTCACACCTCTCTCAACCTGCTTCAGGAGGCATCTAGACCACTGGTGTTGTTGGTTACAGTGAGCTACCAAAACCTCACACCTCTCTCAACCTGCTTCAGGAGGCATCTAGACCACTGGTGTTGTTGGTTACAGTGAGCTACTAAAACCTCACACCTCTCTCAACCTGCTTCAGGAGGCATCTAGACCACTGGTGTTGTTGGTTACAGTGAGCTACTAAAACCTCACACCTCTCTCAACCTGCTTCAGGAGGCATCTAGACCACTGGTGTTGTTGGTTACAGTGAGCTACTAAAATCTCACACCTCTCTCAACCTGCTTCAGGAGGCATCTAGACCACTGGTGTTGTTGGTTACAGTGAGCTACTAAAACCTCACACCTCTCTCAACCTGCTTAAGGAGGCATCTAGACCACTGGTGTTGTTGGTTACAGTGAGCTACTAAAACCTCACACCTCTCTCAACCTGCTTCAGGAGGCATCTAGACCACTGGTGTTGTTGGTTACAGTGAGCTACTAAAACCTCACACCTCTCTCAACCTGCTTCAGGAGGCATCTAGACCACTGGTGTTGTTGGTTACAGTGAGCTACTAAAACCTCACACCTCTCTCAACCTGCTTCAGGAGGCATCTAGACCACTGGTGTTGTTGGTTACAGTGAGCTACTAAAACCTCACACCTCTCTCAACCTGCTTCAGGAGGCATCTAGACCACCGGTGTTGTTGGTTACAGTGAGCTACTAAAACCTCACACCTCTCTCAACCTGCTTCAGGAGGCATCTAGACCACTGGTGTTGTTGGTTACAGTGAGCTACTAAAACCTCACACCTCTCTCAACCTGCTTCAGGAGGCATCTAGACCACTGGTGTTGTTGGTTACAGTGAGCTACTAAAACCTCACACCTCTCTCAACCTGCTTCAGGAGGCATCTAGACCACTGGTGTTGTTGGTTACAGTGAGCTACTAAAACCTCACACCTCTCTCAACCTGCTTCAGGAGGCATCTAGACCACTGGTGTTGTTGGTTACAGTGAGCTACTAAAACCTCACACCTCTCTCAACCTGCTTCAGGAGGCATCTAGACCACCGGTGTTGTTGGTTACAGTGAGCTACTAAAACCTCACACCTCTCTCAACCTGCTTCAGGAGGCATCTAGACCACTGGTGTTGTTGGTTACAGTGAGCTACTAAAACCTCACACCTCTCTCAACCTGCTTCAGGAGGCATCTAGACCACTGGTGTTGTTGGTTACAGTGAGCTACTAAAACCTCACACCTCTCTCAACCTGCTTCAGGAGGCATCTAGACCACTGGTGTTGTTGGTTACAGTGAGCTACTAAAACCTCACACCTCTCTCAACCTGCTTCAGGAGGCATCTAGACCACCGGTGTTGTTGGTTACAGTGAGCTACTAAAACCTCACACCTCTCTCAACCTGCTTCAGGAGGCATCTAGACCACCGGTGTTGTTGGTTACAGTGAGCTACTAAAACCTCACACCTCTCTCAACCTGCTTCAGGAGGCATCTAGACCACTGGTGTTGTTGGTTACAGTGAGCTACTAAAACCTCACACCTCTCTCAACCTGCTTCAGGAGGCATCTAGACCACTGGTGTTGTTGGTTACAGTGAGCTACTAAAACCTCACACCTCTCTCAACCTGCTTCAGGAGGCATCTAGACCACTGGTGTTGTTAGAGTATGTATTTTTATTACAGTGAGCTACTACACCTCTCTCAACTGGCTACTGTGGTGTTGAGCCAGGCAGTACCCGCCGGTCAGTTACATCTGCGTTTAAAAAGGAGCGTAACAGCTTATTTCGCTGTCGCCCTGGGTTATTAAACACCACGCCTGGTCCTAACTGACCAAATGCTTATATCCTTAAACTGACATAACAATCTAATTGCTATGGGTTTCCTTAGCAATGCATCCAACTGCTGCTCCCGACAACACCTCCCTACTAATTACATTATAATATCTGTTGGGGAGGTTAAGTTAATTAGTCAGCACTGCTGGCATGCATGCGCGCGCACGCACACACACACACACACATTAGTATTCTGTGTGTGTAACTGAAGCTCTGCAAACATTACGACGCCCATGGCTGAGCGGGAGATTAATCTCTCAGGGTCACTAGGCACCTTCCCTCTGACCTTCTCATCCAATTGGTTTTGAGGAGGTGAGAGGGTGCAAAGGGATCAAGGAAATGCAATTGAGATTCTCCCACAGGCTCAAGGTGACAGGGAGGATGAATGAGGGAGAGGATTTTCTCTTTTAGTCGTCCTTTGGAGCTAATCTTCCAAGAGTCCTTAAACATTCAAATACAATCACATAACACTGTAACAAACAGGCATAATACACGGACATATTGGTTCCTTCATCTGCCATAGTCCTGCACAAACTTCCAATTTATTATATTTAAAATGGTTCTAAAGTACTGTTTGCATTTATATATTGAGATATTTCTGGTTAGCTCAGATAAATTATTCAATTTCTTTATTGCTCCAAGTCTAAATGTTATTTTTTCTGTCTGGATAATACATGCTAATACTTAAATGTCTGTCTCTTACCAACTGAATACTGCTGTGAATAGGGCCGTAATAAATGATGTACTGTATATTGTGAAATAAAATAAGCATGTTTTTTTTCAATTATCTTGTTGAGCATACCTAAAACAGAAGGACCATATCTCCACCTTAAAACAATCCTTTGTTCTGTGCATTCTGCAGCCTCCTAATTTAACATGCTGATGCATTTCCCCAGACCACAGAACAGTAGTTCACCTGACTCTCAATTCATTTTTGGGTTGTTTGCTTAAGAATCTTCCCTGGTAAATATTTAGCTATCCTTCCGATCATGCCATGCCATAGAAAATGTTTTTTTTTTTTACATAGATTATTTATTTGAGGCGACCATGATAAGCAGGTGTCTAGCAGCACTCCTAAGTAGTGTGGTTTCTGCCACTTCCTCAATTTGTACTCCCCCCATACTTAATTGTATCCCATGCTGTGTTGGCCTTTTCCTGGTGGAACAGACCAACATAACCTTGTTTTTTTTGGTGTTTGAAACAAGTTGGTTCAGACAAACCCACTCCTTGATATTTCCCAGATCAACTTGTAGAGCATGCTGTACCTATTGAAACTATTGTCTTGCTGTATAAACTGTAGTATCATCCGCAAATATAGTAGCTTGAGTTTCAGATGAGGGCTAATGAAAGCCGTTGGTATATATTAAGTAAAGAAGTGGCCCAAGGCAGCTGCTCTGCGGTATTCCACAGTTTAACGTATGAAGGGAAGAAAACGACCCATTGATACATACATTGATCATACATACAATACATTGGTACACTGATCCCTGTCAGTTAGATATGACTGTACCCAATTCAATGCTGCCTCCCAAAAAATATTGAATGATCCACTAAATCAAATGCTGCGCTAAAATCTAAAAATAATACAATAGCATTGAGCCACTGGTCAGTCATGTCAACCAAGGCAGTGGTAGTGGAATGCTTTTTAAAATAAGCATGCTGATTGGCTGTGATAAGATCATCATTTTCCATATACTCCCATATTTGTCTACTCATAATACCCTCCAATATCTTACTGAGGGAAGGGAGTAGACTGATTGGTCGACTGTTGGCAGGAGTAATGGGTTCTTTGCGGTCTTGGATTGGATTAGCATGCTTCCATATATTTACAAATGTCCCCTTTTCCAGTGACCAACTAAATATGTATTTCAATGGAGCTGCAATCTGGGGAAGCAGCATAGCGAAGTAAAAAATTGTCCATAAGACCATAACCTGTAGATTTACCATTGGGTAATGACTTCAACAGGTTTAACACCTCCTCTACTGACACCATTTCTAGACGAAAAGAGCAGGTTTCTCACTCATAATATGATCATCAATCCATTGGACAATAGCTTGTTTGGAAGAATGGGTGTTTACAGTATCGCGCAGTAAATAAATGTTCTTGGTTAAAAAAAATACATATATGGAAAATGATTGGCCTGTGGGTATCAAGGATGTGTTATCAACTGGTTTTGTTATTGTTCATCCGTCAACCTCCACACTAGATGGCCATGATGAGATGGATGTACCAAGGAAGCCCTTAACTGTGTTCCATACCTTTTTACAATCATTTTTTGTAAAATAGATATTTTCTTATGATTTAATTTAACTGCATAATTACATAGTGTTCTATAATTCTGTTAATACATTTGTAGTTTAGATTTGGCTGCCGAAAGGTGACCTGACTTCGTAGATGAGCTAGTAGTATCATTAACCATTTGTTTCAAACCACAGCTCTCGGGCATATCTCATTAATTGAGTTATATTTGAATTATTATGATCCTTCCAATTTATATTAAAACCACACATCTCTTTTACTATCTGTGGCCTGGTCAAACCCAGATAGGACACCTTAGAGCTAGGAGGTCTATACACACACCCTACCAATATGGCTGCCTGGTGAGGCAGATGTACTTGAGCCCATAGTGCCTCTATCTGACATACATTAAGGTCATCCCTTCTCTTAAAAGGTATATGATTCTGAATGTACAGTGCTATACCCGCACCATTCCTATTCCTGTCTCTTCTCAGTAGACTATATCCATGAATGTTAATTTGCCCATCATTTACAGATGCATCAAAATGTGTTTCGGTCAAAGCTAAAATATGAATATTATATATGTTGACCATGTTAAAAACCTGATGTGTTTTTGTTAGGAAGGCTACATACATTAACCTGAGCTATATGCAACCCTTCCCTTGTCAAGTGAAGATCAGTAGAGCATGTATTTCTTACAGATTTGAATATTGGATTAAAATAGCCATGGAGTTACTCTAGAGTCCTGATACAGTTGTCCGTTGATATAAAGTTTATCCGTCACCGTGGAGACTCGTTGCTCGGGCAACGCTTTTCCTTCATGATGGGATATGGTTTATTTTCTCCTTTCATTGATCTCCGTGGGGAAGTGATCACTCATTCCAAAATCTCGGCATTTACTTTTGCTTAAAATGTTCAAAACATGCAATAACAGCCTGTGGCCAGAGGTCTTGCCCATTCTATGGACCCCGAGAAAGAGACATTGCGCACGACATCAGTGGGCAGTTTCAGTTGAGTTGATGTAAAGTCTCGGACTGTGTCCTCACAGCCTCCGCTGTTGTCATTCTCCGGTATCCCTGTAAAGATTAGATTGTCCCGCATTGATCGACGTTGTACATCAAGCAAGGTTTATTTGAAGTTGTTTGTTCTCCCTCTGCACCACCTCCACCTTGCCAGGAATAGAGTCTACAGTACCTTTCAGCGCCGTGTTCTCTTTCCTTACGTCATCAATCTGACGTTGGCTGGATTCTAGACTGGCACGTAATGCATTGATGTCCTCTCGTAGTATAACCAAGATATCAAGTTTGGCAAGCCTTTCATTGATGGATTTCAACAAGTCAACATCCATAAACCCCCTTCTCCACGCGTGCCCTCTTGCTTGGAGTTGGTTTGATAGCGCATGGCCAACTTGGTTTTCGTTTGTTTCGTTGATTGGGTTGGGTTGGTTGTCCTTAACACCGCTAGAATCCTCCGAAACCAGCGACATGTTTCCTTGAGTATCTCTCGTTAATCACTTTGGGGCGGCAGGGTAGCCTAGTGGTTAGAGTGTTGGACTAGTAACTGGAAGGTTGCAAGTTCAAACCCCCGAGCTGACAAGGTACAAATCTGTTGTTCTGCTCCTGAACAGGCAGTTAACCCACTGTTCCTAGGCCGTCATTGAAAATAAGAATTGGTTCTTAACTGACTTGCCTAGTTAAATGAAGGAAAAAAATGAATGAATCATTTGAGCTCTTTCTCAGCTCCCCCTCTTATTTATATATTTCTCTCTCTCTCACTTTGTACTAGCTCCATCTTTTATCTTCCTTCTAGCTAATGGGTTTATCCCAGTCCTTAATAGTGTCGGGGTAAATCTGGCATGGCACCCTATTATCTTTAGAATGCACATATTTTTTCCCAGAGCCAGTGTAGCACTGTAAAGGGAATAGGGTTGGATTTCAGATGTAATGTAGCCTCTCTCTAACAGTGTCGCAGGGACGTAGAGACTTGGTCAGTCACACACTGATGACACATGGCCAAGCACGTAAGAGTCACTTCACCAGCAGTCACAGGGACACAAAATGGGTCTAGGAATGATAACAGCTGAAGAAAGTCACCGCACATTACAAAACGGGGATGGGGACACAGTGAACTTGTCACACATTGATGACGCAGAGGTGGCCAGCCGGTCACACGGTGATGATGACACCAGTGGAATTGGAGGGGGTAGCCAGGTGGAACAGACTGGCAGGCGAGCAGGGTTGTGCAACCCGACCCTACAGTAGATTCTGGTTCCAGCTCCTGCTCGCGAGGTCTAAATTCCAGCAGAAAGGTCACATTTGTTTGTCAAAAATAAAAATGCTTCCCACAACGAGGGGTTTCTTGGAATATGTCCCAACCAGCCTCCCACCCCCACCATGCTTCACCTAGGGTCATGTTCCCATTAGAATGTTAATGGTTTGATCATAGGGGACACACTGTTAGTTGATGATGGCGCTTGCAAAGCCAGGATTATAGGTTCAAATCCCGGGGCCACCAATACGTCAAATGTATGCACACATGACTGTAAGTCACTTTGGATAAAAAGCTTCTGCTAAATGGCATTTATTATAAACTGTACCGCGGACTATATATTCCTGTGCAAAATGAATTCATGCATAGTCAGTTAAACAAAGCAAAGTAGCTACAGCTCGGTACACTCCCTCTAGCATATGCTGACACCATCACTGATTACAGATCATTTCATTGCAACATAAAGCACCAAGTAACGGAGTGAATGGCTCAGTAATGAGCTACCATAGGACAGTTATGCTTGAGCGCGCGTGTGCGTGCGTCCGTCAACATATTTTCCCGCTCTTGTGGTTGTGAGGCCGTGTGGCTCTCACCTCGTGGTAACACTCACCGATGAAGAGGATGGGGAAGGTGATGAAGAGCAGGAAGATGTGCGGCACCACGTTGAGAGCGTCCAGGAAGCAGCCGTTGTTGAGAACGCCGCTGTCCACGTTGTACGCCAACGAGTTGTTCTCGTTCCCACAGAACGCCAAGGACATGTTGGAACCGGGACTCTACAGGGGGGAAACTCACCACAGGAATGGAGGAGGAAAAAAGAGGAAAAAGAGGAGGACAACAAGAAAAAAGGAGAGAGAATCTCTCAGAGCATGTTGTTTCTTTTGTAGGACACTGATGTATTTCCAGCGGCAGGTCTCGATGAGTTTGAACGTGAGCTCCGCTCTCGTAGTTCCTCTCTTTCACATCCTGGCTCCCAATACCAGATCCAGAGAGAAAGAAGGGAGAGGGAGAAGAAAGGAGAGAGGAGGAGGGTAATTACACTCCAGTTAAAGGGAAAAAGCTGCACTCTTCGCGTTCCTGAGAAGCAGCATTGCCAGCGGAAAGCTCGCTGGTAACAAATTCCTGCATCCTGTTCCCCTGCGGTCTCCAAAACACATCCTTGATACCCACGTCTGATTGCCAGGCCAGCTTTGTCTGTTCGCTCTCACGTGCAAAACGCTGCACAGCTCCTCTGGAACACACACCACAAAGACACAAAACACACACCGACGCCTCACACACACACACACACACACGCACGCACGAGAGTGGAGTCCTCCTGCGGTGCACCTGCTATTCCTATCTCTGTAAATGAGATTTCAGAGTCGACCTTGCAAGACGACAACTGAGGGTGAATGTGAGACAGTTTGTTCGTACAGAAGAGACGACCTGCTAGAGGTGGCACGGAGAAAGGGAGTGAGAGAGAGCGAGAGATAATGGGAAGGAGAGAGAGCAAGAGAAAGAGAGAGAGAAAGGTGAGGGGTGAACAAGACAGAGGAAAGACAGAGGGGGTAATCAAAGAAGAGGAGGGGTGAACATGAATGAAATAAAGAGAGAGAGAGAGAGACAGACAGACAGAGCGAGAGAGAGGTACCAATGCTGACATTCCAGAGGAGAGTTAGGCTACGTGAGAGGCATCTGGAAGCATGCAAAATCCCAAACCCAATTATTTCCAGGAATTACATAATGATATCCCTTCATTTATTCATTGGCTTTCTACATATTCACCTGTGTTCAAGCACTCAGGGACAGAAAGAACAAAATGGTGACAGAACAACTAGATTGCTGTAGTGGCACAGACATGCAGTACCAGTCAAACGTTTGGACACACCTACTCATTAAAGGTTTTTCTTTACTATGAAATAACACATGGAATCATGTAGCAACCAAAAAAGTGTTATACAAATTAAAATATATTTTATATTTGAGATTCTTCAAAGTAGCCACCCTTTGCCTTGATGACAACTTTTCCTTGTTAAAAGTTCATTTGAGATTTTTGGTTCCAACCGCCGTGTCTTTGTGAGACGCAGAGTAGGTGAACGGATGATCTCCGCATGTGTGGTTCCCACCGTGAAGCATGGAGGAGGAGGTGTGATGGTGCTTTGCTGGTGACACTCAATTATTTATTTAGAATTCAAGGCATACTTAACTAGCATGGCTACCACAGCATTCTGCAGTGATACGCCATACCATCTGGTTTGTGCTTAGTGTTACTATCATTTGTTTTTCAACAGGACAATGACCCAACACACCTCCAGGCTGCGTAAGGGCTATTTGACCAAGGAGAGTGATGGAGTGCTGCATCAGATGACCTGGCCTCCACAATCCCCTGACCGCAACCCAATTGAGATGGTTTAGGATGAATTGGACCGCAGAGTGAAGGAAAAGCAGCCAACAAGACTGTTGGAAAATTATTCCTCATGAAGCTGGTTGAGAGAATGTATTTCATAGTTTTAATGTCGTCACTATTATTCTACAATGTAGAAAATAGTCCAAATAAAGAAAAACCCTTGAATGAGAAGGTGTGTCCAAACTGTTGACTGGTACTGTGTATATTGCTGTAACGAGTACGCTAGGAGTCGGGAGTGAATTTAATAATAAATGAAACATGGAACAAAACAAGAAACAGGAGTAGCGTACAGACATGAAACACAGGAACAGAATCAATATAGCCTGGGGGAAGAACCAAAGGGACCGACAGATATACTGTAGGGGAGGTAATCAGGATATGAAGCACAGGTGCGCGTAACGATGGCGGCAGGTGTGAGTAATAATGAACCAAACTGGCGACAAACGAGCGCCAGAGAGGGGGAGCGGGAGTAGACGTGACAACTGTCTAAAAACACAGGAACATAAAATATGAATGGCATCCTAAAAAAAAAAAGACTACGGTATGTTATGCTGTTTTGTTGTCAGGATTATACTCTATGGATCCCAATGACATTCTGCTCATTCACGCAGGTCATCAACCCAAGGTACAGAATGCACAGAGTAAATTCACACTTTTTTAAAATAATTGATGTGTAGATCAAATACAGTAATCTGGGCGATGCCCAGCTCAGCTGTCAGGGGTGAGAGGTGACAACTGGGCCACGTTCAGTTGCAAAATGTTCCAAATAGAAATACCATGAATAGAGCCGACGTGATTCCTTATTCTACATGTCAGAGAGGCATGTTGGTTCCACATAGCATATTTCTAGCTGAATGATCAAAAACAGCGCGCTCTACTGAACGCACCTCTGATGCTAGAGGGAGGTGCAGGGAGGGAGGGGAACAGAGTGAAGATGCACGGCTGGTCGTCGAGACACGATACCTGATACCTCCCTCGACACCCACGCCGTGTTCAGCAGGATGCAACTTTTTGGAACATGGAGATAGAAATATGCTATGTAGAACAAAACATGCCTTTCTGACGTAGAAGGAATCACGTCAGCTCTATTCATGGAATTTCTATCTGCAACGTTCTAGAACATTTTGGAACTGAACGTGGCCCCCGGGGGAATGCAACATCTGTAACTCTGTACCCTCACTTCCTATCCTGCACCAAAATACCTCTCCACGTGGGAACGAAGAAGTTGGCATGAGGGAGATATCCAGTAGCTTCCACAAACATCTCTAGGAAGAACTTTTAAATACATATACACTAAATGTAGATATTTTCTAGCTTTTCTATATACTGACATATATTGACATGTGCAACAGACATGTTGAATTTGAGTGTTTTCTTTAGTCTCTCTGGAGTGTCACGTTGCCAGGGTTTTGCACTTTTCTGACTTTTCTATTCGTTACGTAGCAACAGGCAAGCTCAATCAAGCACTGATAAAGTATTTGAAATCATTTCAAGAGCATTTGACCTAGGTCTGATGTGCAACAATCAACAATCTCCAACCTACTTGTGTTTTTTCTTTTTAAATTGCTCCTCTGTATTTACGTGTGTGGCCAGCTTTAGCTGTGTTAAACCGTCGTGTCCTCAATTTGAGATTACCACCGTCCATTGTGGGATTATTCCCCAGGGAGAGTTTAAAACGTCAACCGTCAGAATTAAAAGGGGGGGGGGGGGGGGGGGCAGAACAGATGCTTTAACAGCGGCTCAGAGGAACATTTTGATCCTCTCATGTTGGAACGTTCCAGAACGGAACTCACGTCAGAAGTTCTTGAAACCTTCAGTAAAATCACTGACCAGTGGCTACAGAGACCACTGACTGACTGACTTTCCTACCTTTCAGCTGCTCCAGTTGTGCATAGGTATGTAATTGGTTTCAAATCTCTATTGGCAGCCTTTCAGGACCGGAACTAAAGCGTTACGACTAATGGCCATGTGGCCAAAGAGACAGACAGACCTACTCACTGACAGACAACCGTCTCAGCTGTTCACAGTAGTCCACCGCTATGTATTTAGTGTATTCTCTGTGAACCTAAGAGGTATCTGAACATTCATCAGGACCTTTTGAAGAATATCTGACTCCAATGGGTGTATTCTGGGTTACTGTGGTTCAACACAACATGAGAGAAAAGTAGATCGCCTACCTGTGCAGCTAGGGGAGAGCTCTATCACTGGGAAACAACCGTTCGTTTCTGAGTCATTCTCTCACTTAAAATATTGAGATCTGGTGGATAATAGAGAGAGAGAGATCCAACTCGAAATGTACATGGTTTTAGAGTGAAGTACAATGGAAATATCGAAATGTACATGGTTTTAGAGTGAAGTACAATGGAAATATCGAAATGTACATGGTTTTAGAGTGAAGTACATTGGAAATATCGAAATGTACATGGTTTTAGAGTGAAGTACATTGGAAATATCGAAATGTACATGGTTTTAGAGTGAAGTACAATGGAAATATCGAAATGTACATGGTTTTAGAGTGAAGTACAATGGAAATATCGAAATGTACATGGTTTTAGAGTGAAGTACAATGGAAATATCGAAATGTACATGGTTTTAGAGTGAAGTACATTGGAAAAAGCAAACGGAAAACTGCACGACTGAATGGGAGACGAAACAAGCAGCAAACGATGATGAGCTTGTGTAAAAGTATATTTTATATAAAATTGTGCAGTTATCTTAGCTAGCTGGATTGTTACAAGTTGTTATGGACTCTCCTAAAAGAAGCTAGCTAACAAAACATAGCTAGTTAACAACAGAAAGACAAAAGGACAAATGACAAAGGATACCAAAGTAAAACAGTTCTTTAAAGACACTAGGGACAACTGCATTGATACAAGGCAATGATTCTCAAAAGCCTGGAGGCTTGAATGTGTTTGCTACCCTAAAAGTAGAAGCTGACCCCAACAGCCTCTGTGACCCAGCAAGAAGCTCTCTGTGTCCTTCTATCTACCTCACCTGCAGCAGACAGAGCCAAGGACATGCCTACAACACCAAGAACACCTGCTATGCAACGTTTCCACAACACTCTCTCCCTAGTTGAAGCAGAGGTCATAGAGAGAACAAGCTTCAAGTGGAGGACACAGTCCAAAAACTAAAAGAAGAGATGAAACAGTTCAGGGAGGAGAGCAGAGCATCTTTTGCTAAATTAGAAAGCAGAATGGACAAACTGAGTCAGATGATGACCTCCGAGACCATCGGAGCACAACAAGAGAGGATGTAATTATCAATTCAAATGGGACGTTCTTGGTCCAGTAAAGATTACTCCCTTGACACCAGGTGTATAACTTCTGAATAAGATTGACATCCCTGTAACGGCTCTCTTCTATCTCCTCCTCTGACGAAGAGGTAGAACAAGGATCGGACCAAAATACAGCGTGATGATGATTCATGATATATTTTAATGAAGGAAAACCTATACATACAGAAACTACAAAACTAACGAAATGCAATAATGAAAACCGAAACAGCCCTATCTGGTGCAAACACAAAGACAGGAACAATCACCCACAAAAACACTCACAGAATATGGCTGCCTAAATATGGTTCCCAATCAGAGACAACGATAATCACCTGACTCTGATTGAGAACCGCCTCAGGCAGCCCTAGACTACTTAGACACCCCACAAAACCCCTAAGACAAAAACACACCACAATAACCCTAAGACAAAAACACACCACAATAACCCATGTCACACCCTGGCCTGACCAAATAATTAAAGAAAACACAAAATACTAAGACCAATGCGTGACAATCCCCAACAAATGACCTTCGTGCCAAAGGTGAAAATGTATCTGGGGCAGTGAGAAGAGTGGCAGAGCGTTCCCAACAATCAATATGTTGTGTCCACCCTCCTACCAAGAAAACACATCCCGGGACAGTTGATGGACAAAATAAAGCCGATCACTGTGGACTGTGCCTCACTGCTCAACATCACAATGGCATCCCACTCGGACATGCGAACACTTACAATGCCTTTGGATTGACACTGCTGACACTTAAATAATGTGCCATAGATTTCTGTGGCACCCCACAAACTGCGCTGCAGTTCGCCTTTAAAGGAGGAACCACTGTGAGTGTTCAGACCCTTTACTCAGTACTTTGTTGAAGCACCGTTGGCAGCGATTACAGCCTTGAGTCTGCTTGGATATGAAGCTACCTGTTTTCGCATTGTCAGTACGAGTTATTATGTGTAGATTGCTGAGGAAAATGTTTTTATTTAATCGATTTTAGAATATGGCTGTAACGTAATAAAATGTGGAAAAAGCCAAGGGGTCTGAATACTTTCCGAAGGCACTGTATACCATAATGTACACCTTGATCAGGACAGTTTCGGAACCTTTGCTAAGGACCTAAAGGATGCAACACTTCACCCCAGCAGCAGAGGCCCCACGTGGAATCATCCTTTGGCATAAGCAGGACTTGGCACTAAATGTAATTTTAAGAAAGGTACTAACCACACTTGGCTAAAACTTAACAAAAAGGTACAATCTATTGTGACAATGATGTATACATATGTGCAGCTTATGCTCCTTCAGATTCATCATATCATGATGATCAATTTTTTGACAATCTCCATACAGAAATCATTCAATTTCAGGCAGAGTGCTTATTTGTGGAGATTACAATGAACGGGTTCTGAGCCTGACTACACTGCTGTGGGAGGTAACCACTGCATATATTTGGAAACCTCTCCTTGTACACCTCCTTGTACCCCTCCTTGTGCAGAGAGCCACATGAATTCACAGAAATACTAATTAGAAATGTTGATGAAAATACAATTTTTAGACATGGAAATATAGATAGACCTTAAAACCTGTTACGGCTAGACGATCCGCTAGCGGAACACAAGTGCAATACACCAAAATAAAGCTTTAAAAACAGCAAGGGACAGGACATCATAATCCTACTGGGAACATAGTGTCATGGAGACATTGATATTCAGTGTCCCTCAAGGCTATAGAGAAGGTTTTACTACCATCAATCAAACATAGAAATGTTAAACGGGGCCGGGACTCAGGTGGAATCATGACAATGATGTATACATGATGATCAATCTCCATACAGAAATCATTCCATTTCGGACAGAGTGCTTATTTGTGGAGATTACAATGAACAGGTTCTGAGCCTGACTACACTGCTGCGGGAGGTAACCACTGCATATGTTATATATCATTATAAATAATGAGAAACAGTCCTGACCGAATACTGAACAAAAACATGAAGGAGTTAGTGCATCTCTATTGAACCTTAGGCCTGTACATGCTTGTGTAACAGTTTAACTTTAGTCCGTCCCCTCGCCCCTACCCGGGTTCAAACCAGGCACCCTTTGCACACACCGACAACAGTCAGACCTTGCAGAGCAAGGGGAACCACTACTTCAAGGTCTCAGAGTGAGTGACGCCACAGATCGAAACGCTATTAGCGCGCACCACCGCTAACTCGCTAGCCATTTCACATCGGTTACACTTAATGGTCGAATCAGATGGGAATCTTTAGGTCGGTTTACTTACTGCTCAGCTCTCGGGATAAGAGTAGTCGATTATGCCATTACATGGACCCTTCCTCCATTAGTGCATTCACTGTCAGACCACAGCCACCATTGTCAGGTCACAGTCAGATTAACGTGTTTCTGAAGAAATTAACCACCAATAAATGAACCAATCATACAGATGCGCTCCAAAAAGTGCAGAGAAATTCATTGAAACATTGAACTCAAATGAAATGAACTCTATACAGGTCTTCACTCGAAACATCAACTGCATATTCCAAAAAGCAGCATCAAAAGCAAATTTGAGAAAACCAAAGAACAGAAACAAAAAACTAGACGTCTGAAAAATGGTTTGATAACGAATGTTTAAACAATTACAAAACACCTAAATGTCAAATGAAAAAACCAGCAACATGGGAAAGGTTTTCTGTAGCATTTTCAATTCAAGAATCCAAACCTTTCTTCAAGGAAATTTTTTTATAAGTAAATGTCAAATTGGCCCTTGTACTACTGACCATATACAGTGGCTAGCGAAAGTATTCACCCCCCCTTGGCATTTTTCCTATTTTGTTGCCTTACGACCTGGAATTTTTGTATCCTTTGATTTACATAACATGCCTACCACTTTGAAAATGCAATTTTATTTATTTATTGTGAAACAAACAAGACAAACACAGAAAACTTGAGCATGCATAACTATTCACCTCCCCCACAAAGTCAATACTTTGTAGAGCCACTTTTTGCAGCAATTACAGCCGCAAGTCACTAGGATTTTTGCTCATTCTTCAAGACAAAACTCCTCCAGCTCCTTCAAGTTGGATGGGTTCCGCTGGTGTACAGCAATCTTAAAGTCATACCACAGATTCTCAATTGGATTAAGGTCTGGGCTTTGACTAGGCCATTCCAAAACATTTACATGTTTCCCCTTAAACCAATTGAGTGTTGGAAGGTGAACCTCTGTCCCACTCTCAAATCTCTGAAACAGGTTTACCTCAAGAATTTCCCTGTATTCAGCGCAATCCATCATTCCTTCAATTCTGAACAGTTTCCCCGCTGATAAAAAAACATCCCCCCAGCTTGATGCTGCCACCACCATGCTTCACTGTGGGGGTGGTGTTCTCTGGGTGATGGGAGGTGTTGGATTTGCGCCAGACATAGCATTTTCCTTGATGGCCAAAAAGGTCAATTTTACTCTCATCTGACCAGACCACCTTCTTCCATATGTTTGGGGAGTCTCCCACATGCCTTTTGGTGAACACCAAACGTGTTGCTTATTTTATTCTTTAAACAAAGCTTTTTTCTGGCCACTCTTCTGTAAAGCCCAGCTCTGTGGAGTGTACGGCTTAAAGTGGTCCTATGGACAGCCACTCTTCCATAAAGCCCAGCTCTGTGGAGTGTACGGCTTAAAGTGGTCCTATGGACAGATACTCCAATCTCTGCTGTGGAGCTTTGCAGCTCCTTCAGGGTTATGTTTGGTCTCTTTGTTGCCTCTCTGATTAATGCCCTCCTTACCTGGTCTGTGAGTTTTGGTGGGTGGCCCTCTCTTGACAGGTTTGTTATGATGCCATATTTTTTTCTATTTTTTTCTCATGTATTTAATGGTGCTCCGTGGGATGTTCAACGTTTTGGATATTTCTTTATTACCCTGATCTGTTTGGAGAGCTCCTTGGTCTTCATGGTGTCGCTTGCTTGTTGGTGCCCCTTGCTTAGTGGTGTTGCAGACTCTGGGGCCTTTCAGAATAGGTGTGTGTGTATATATATATATATATATATATATATATATATATAGACCCTTTGCTGTTGTTCTGGGATTGATTTGCACTTTATGTTCATCTCTAGGAGACAGAACGTGTCTTCTTCCTGAGCGGTATGACGGCTGTGTGGTCCCATGGTGTTTATACTTGCGTACTATTGTTTGTACAGCTGAACGTGGTACCTTCAGGCGTTTGGAAATTGCTCTCAAGGATGAACCAGACTTGTGGTCTTGGCTGATTTCTTTTGATTTTCCCTTGATGTCAAGCAAAGAGGCATTGAGTTTGAAGGCAGGCCTTGAAATACATCCACAAGTACACCTTCAATTGACTCAAATGATGTCAATTAGCCTATCAGAAGCCTCTAAAGCCATGACATCATTTTCTGGAATTTTCAAGCTGTTTATAGGCACAGTCAACTTAGTGAATGTAAACTTCTGACCCACTGGAATTGTCATACAGTGAATTAGAAGTTAAATAATTGGTCTGTAAACAGTTGTTGGAAAAATGACTTGTGTCATGCACAAAGTAGATGACCTAACCGACTTGCAAAAACTATAGTTTGGTAACAAGAAATTTGTAGAGCGGTTGAAAAACGAGTTTTAATGACTCCAACGTAAGTGTATGTAAACTTCCCGACTTCAACTGTATCTACATTGGGAAACTTTAATATAGCAGTGATTGCCAGCAGAGCATTGTACGCAATAAAAACAACATTATTCAAAATCAACATCCCAATTCGACACTTATTTACAACATTGGAAAAACGAAACAAAATCCCAAAACCGACTAAATTGCTATCTGACCCTAAACAGGGAATATGAATTGGCTGATTATCTCTACTCTGTCAGAGATACGAAGCAGAGACAGATCCTTACCAAGTACAGGCTGAGTGACCACCGATTGGCAATAAAAACCGGCAGACATAAAAAGACATGGTTCCCCAAAGAGGAGCGTGTATGTGGTCACTGCACGACAGGGGAGGTAGAAACAGAGATGCACTTTCTCCTTCACTGTGAGAAATATATCTCACCAAGAGATTCATTATTCACAGAAATTACTATATTTATTTCTAATTTAAATGTATTAAACCCAGAGGAAAAGCCAAAAATACTAATGGGCGAAGGAGCAAGGGCTCCTCTTGCAGCCAAATATGTACAGCACCAGTCAAAGGTTTGGACACACCTACTCATTACCCTTAAAGTACAATACCAGTGTAATACTGTGTATGTACAGCACCAGTCAAAGGTTTGGACACACCTACTCATTACCCTTAAAGTACAATTCCACCACTTTTCAACCTCATTTCCCATCTCCAGCACAATACCAGTGTAATACTGTGTATTACCAGTCAAAGGTTTGGACACACCTACTCATTACCCTTAAAGTACAATTCCACCACTTTTCAACCTCATTTCCCATCTCCAGCACAATACCAGTGTAATACTGTGTATTACCAGTCAAATGTTTGGACACACCTACTCATTACCCTTAAAGTACAATTCCACCACTTTTCAACCTCATTTCCCATTCTCCAGCACAATACCAGTGTAATACTGTGTATTACCAGTCAAAGGTTTGGACACACCTACTCATTACCCTTAAAGTACAATTCCACCACTTTTCAACCTCATTTCCCATTCTCCAGCACAATACCAGTGTAATACTGTGTATTACCAGTCAAAGGTTTGGACACACCTACTCATTACCCTTAAAGTACAATTCCACCACTTTTCAACCTCATTTCCCATCTCCAGCACAATACCAGTGTAATACTGTGTATTACCAGTCAAAGGTTTGGACACACCTACTCATTACCCTTAAAGTACAATTCCACCACTTTTCAACCTCATTTCCCATCTCCAGCACAATACCAGTGTAATACTGTGTATGTACAGCACCAGACAAAGGTTTGGACACACCTACTCATTACCCTTAAAGTACAATTCCACCACTTTTCAACCTCATTTCCCATCTCCAGCACAATACCAGTGTAATACTGTGTATGTACAGCACCAGACAAAGGTTTGGACACACCTACTCATTACCCTTAAAGTACAATTCCACCACTTTTCAACCTCATTTCCCATCTCCAGCACAATACCAGTGTAATACTGTGTATGTACAGCACCAGACAAAGGTTTGGACACATCTACTCATTAAAGGGTTTTCTTTCTTTCTTTTTTTACTATGTTCTACATTGTAGAATAATAATGAAGACATCAAAACTATGAAACAACACATATGGAATCATGTAGTAACCAAAAAAACAAAAAAAAAGTGTTTCAGATTCTTCAAAGTAGCCACCCCTTGCCTTGATGACAGCTTGTGTTGGCTTTGACAATATTGACGCAATGTTTTTCATGCCAATAAAGCAGCTTGAATTTGAGAGAGAAAGACAGAGAAGATTAGAGGCAAAGGCATGTAAAGTGTGTGTCTCGGTAGTACTCTGAATGATGTAGTGATGGTCATACATAATTTAGTGACAGAGAGAGGTCTCTCTCTCCCTGGAAAGCAATAACATATAACACATGTGAAGGAGACATCAAACAAACCATCTTGACACCGAGCACAGTCCAGCGAGATATATAGGCCAGATATATATGACTCAATTGGAGTTGACTACATGGCCCGGCCAAACACTATGCCACGCCCACTCACAGACCCTTCACTGAATGCGAACACATTCGGGCCCGTCTGATTAGTCCAAAAACCGATGGGTTTGGCCAGAGCATAAGCACACACATGCACTCATCATTTGCTGCTTCTACTCTGTTCTTTATTTTACTCCTATTATTATTATTATTATTATTATTATTATTATTATTATTATTATTATTATTATTATTATTATTATTAGGGATGCAATATATATCGGTGAACATATCAGAATCGGCCGACATTAGCTAATAATGCCAACATCAGTATTGGCCGATGTCTGGTTTAACCTCTAGTTTAATTTAGTCAAATTCTAGTCAAATTTGACGTGCATATACGTGCAACTGTCACGACTTCCGCCGAAGTCGGTCCCTCTCCTTGTTCGGGCGGTGTTCGACGTCACCAGCCATCTAGCCATCGCCGATCCACTTTTCATTTTCATTTGGTTTTGTCTTTGTTTTACACACCTGGTTTCCCCAATTACATGTTCATTATTTAACCCTCTGTTTTCCCCATGGTTTTAGGGCGTGATTGTTTTATGTATGTTCGGTCCGTTATTGTGGGCTCGGTATTACGACATGTTATTTGGAATATTTGAGTAAATTTACTTGTTTTACTCATCTCTGCTGTCCTGCGCCTGACTCCTCTGCACCAGCTACACCCAGACACATTGCTAGCTACTGTACTTTACTTACCACAGCCTGCCAAGTCAGCTAGCTACTGTACTTTATTTACCACAGCCAGCCAAGTCAGCTAGCTACTGTACTTTATTTACCACAGCCTGCCAAGTCAGCCAGCTACTGTACTTTATTTACCACAGCCTGCCAAGTCAGCCAGCTACTGTACTTTATTTACCACAGCCTGCCAAGTCAGCCAGCTACTGTACTTTATTTACCACAGCCTGCCAAGTCAGCTAGCTACTGTACTTTATTTACCACAGCCTGCCAAGTCAGCTAGCTACTGTACTTTATTTACCACAGCCTGCCCAGTCAGCCAGCTACTGTACTTTATTTACCACAGCCTGCCAAGTCAGCCAGCTACTGTACTTTATTTACCACAGCCTGCCAAGTCAGCTAGCTACTGTACTTTATTTACCACAGCCAGCCAAGTCAGCTAGTTACTGTACTTTATTTACCACAGCCTGCCAAGTCAGCCAGCTACTGTACTTTATTTACCACAGCCTGCCAAGTCAGCTAGCTACTGTACTTTATTTACCACAGCCTGCCAAGTCAGCCAGCTACTGTACTTTATTTACCACAGCCTGCCAAGTCAGCCAGCTACTGTACTTTATTTACCACAGCCTGCCAAGTCAGCTAGCTACTGTACTTTATTTACCACAGCCTGCCAAGTCAGCCAGCTACTGTACTTTATTTACCACAGCCTGCCAAGTCAGCCAGCTACTGTACTTTATTTACCACAGCCTGCCAAGTCAGCCAGCTACTGTACTTTATTTACCACAGCCTGCCAAGTCAGCTAGCTACTGTACTTTATTTACCACAGCCTGCCAAGTCAGCTAGCTACTGTACTTTATTTACCACAGCCTGCCAAGTCAGCTAGCTACTGTACTTTATTTACCACAGCCTGCCAAGTCAGCTAGCTACTGTACTTTATTTACCACAGCCTGCCAAGTCAGCTAGCTACAGTACTTTATTTACCACAGCCTGCCAAGTCAGCCAGCTACTGTACTTTATTTACCACAGCCTGCCAAGTCAGCTAGCTACTGTACTTTATTTACCACAGCCTGCCAAGTCAGCTAGCTACTGTACTTTATTTACCACAGCCTACCAAGTCAGCTAGCTACTGTACTTTATTTACCACAGTCAGCCAGCTACTGTACTTTATTTACCACAGTCAGCCAGCTACTGTACTTTATTTACCACAGTCAGCCAGCTACTGTACTTTATTTACCACAGCCTGCCAAGTCAGCTAGCTACTGTACTTTATTTACCACAGTCAGTCAGCTAGCTACTGTACTTTATTTACCACAGTCAGCTAGCTACTGTACTTTATTTACCACAGTCAGCTAGCTACTGTACTTTATTTACCACAGCCAGTCAGCTAGCTACTGTACTTTATTTACCACAGCCTGCTAGCTACTGTACTTTATTTACCACAGTCAGTCAGCTAGCTACTGTACTTTATTTACCACAGCCAGCTAGCTACTGTACTTTATTTACCACAGTCAGCCAGCTACTGTACTTTATTTACCACAGCCTGCCAGCTACTGTACTTTATTTACCACAGTCAGCCAGCTACTGTACTTTATTTACCACAGCCTGCCAGCTACTGTACTTTATTTACCACAGCCAGTCAGCTAGCTACTGTACTTTATTTACCACAGTCAGCCAGCTACAGTACTTTATTTACCACAGCCAGTCAGCTACTGTACTTTATTTACCACAGCCAGTCAGCTAGCTACTGTACTTTATTTACCACAGCCAGCCAGCTAGCTACTGTACTTTATTTACCACAGCCAGCCAGCTAGCTACTGTACTTTATTTACCACAGCCAGCCAGCTACTGTACTTTATTTACCACAGCCAGCCAGCTAGCTACTGTACTTTATTTACCACAGCCAGCCAGCTAGCTACTGTACTTTATTTACCACAGCCAGCCAGCTAGCTACTGTACTTTATTTACCACAGCCAGCCAGCTACTGTACTTTATTTACCACAGCCTGCCAAGTCAGCCAGCTACTGTACTTTATTTACCACAGCCAGCCAGCTAGCTACTGTACTTTATTTACCACAGCCAGCCAGCTAGCTACTGTACTTTATTTACCACAGCCTGCCAGCTAGCTACTGTACTTTATTTACCACAGCCAGTCAGCTACTGTACTTTATTTACCACAGCCAGCCAGCTAGCTACTGTACTTTATTTACCACAGCCAGCCAGCTAGCTACTGTACTTTATTTACCACAGCCAGCTAGCTACAGTACTTTATTTACCACAGCCAGCCTGCCAGCTACTGTACTTTATTTACCACAGCCAGTCAGCTACTGTACTTTATTTACCACAGCCAGTCAGCTACTGTACTTTATTTACCACAGCCAGCCAGCTACTGTACTTTATTTACCACAGCCAGCTAGCTACAGTACTTTATTTACCACAGCCAGCCTGCCAGCTACTGTACTTTATTTACCACAGCCAGTCAGCTACTGTACTTTATTTACCACAGCCAGTCAGCTACTGTACTTTATTTACCACAGCCAGCCAGCTACTGTACTTTATTTACCACAGCCAGCCAGCTACTGTACTTTATTTACCACAGCCAGTCAGCTAGCTACTGTACTTTATTTACCACAGCCAGTCAGCTACTGTACTTTATTTACCACAGCCAGCCAGCTACTGTACTTTATTTACCACAGCCAGTCAGCTACTGTACTTTATTTACCACAGCCAGCCAGCTACTGTACTTTATTTACCACAGCCAGTCAGCTACTGTACTTTATTTACCACAGCCAGCCAGCTACTGTACTTTATTTACCACAGCCAGTCAGCTACTGTACTTTATTTACCACAGCCAGTCAGCTAGCTACTGTACTTTATTTACCACAGCCAGTCAGCTACTGTACTTTATTTACCACAGCCAGTCAGCAACTGTACTTTATTTACCACAGCCAGTCAGCTACTGTACTTTATTTACCACAGCCAGCCAGCTACTGTACTTTATTTACCACAGCCAGTCAGCTACTGTACTTTATTTACCACAGCCAGTCAGCTACAGTACTTTATTTACCACAGCCAGCCAGCTAGCTACTGTACTTTATTTACCACAGCCAGCCAGCCAGCTACTGTACTTTATTTACCACAGCCAGCTAGCTACAGTACTTTATTTACCACAGCCAGCCAGCTACTGTACTTTATTTACCACAGCCAGTCAGCTACTGTACTTTATTTACCACAGCCAGCCAGCTACTGTACTTTATTTACCACAGCCAGCTAGCTACAGTACTTTATTTACCACAGCCAGCCTGCCAGCTACTGTACTTTATTTACCACAGCCAGTCAGCTACTGTACTTTATTTACCACAGCCAGTCAGCTAGCTACTGTACTTTATTTACCACAGCCAGTCAGCTACTGTACTTTATTTACCACAGCCAGTCAGCTACTGTACTTTATTTACCACAGCCAGTCAGCTACTGTACTTTATTTACCACAGCCAGCCAGCTACTGTACTTTATTTACCACAGCCAGTCAGCTACTGTACTTTATTTACCACAGCCAGTCAGCTACAGTACTTTATTTACCACAGCCAGCCAGCTAGCTACTGTACTTTATTTACCACAGCCAGCCAGCCAGCTACTGTACTTTATTTACCACAGCCAGTCAGCTACAGTACTTTATTTACCACAGCCAGTCAGCTACTGTACTTTATTTACCACAGCCAGTCAGCTACAGTACTTTATTTACCACAGCCAGTCAGCTACTGTACTTTATTTACCACAGCCAGCCAGCTACTGTACTTTATTTACCACAGCCAGCTAGCTACAGTACTTTATTTACCACAGCCAGCCTGCCAGCTACTGTACTTTATTTACCACAGCCAGTCAGCTACTGTACTTTATTTACCACAGCCAGTCAGCTACTGTACTTTATTTACCACAGCCAGCCAGCTACTGTACTTTATTTACCACAGCCAGCCAGCTACTGTACTTTATTTACCACAGCCAGTCAGCTAGCTACTGTACTTTATTTACCACAGCCAGTCAGCTACTGTACTTTATTTACCACAGCCAGCCAGCTACTGTACTTTATTTACCACAGCCAGTCAGCTACTGTACTTTATTTACCACAGCCAGCCAGCTACTGTACTTTATTTACCACAGCCAGCCAGCTACTGTACTTTATTTACCACAGCCAGCCAGCTACTGTACTTTATTTACCACAGCCAGTCAGCTACTGTACTTTATTTACCACAGCCAGTCAGCTAGCTACTGTACTTTATTTACCACAGCCAGTCAGCTACTGTACTTTATTTACCACAGCCAGTCAGCTACTGTACTTTATTTACCACAGCCAGTCAGCTACTGTACTTTATTTACCACAGCCAGCCAGCTACTGTACTTTATTTACCACAGCCAGTCAGCTACTGTACTTTATTTACCACAGCCAGTCAGCTACAGTACTTTATTTACCACAGCCAGCCAGCTAGCTACTGTACTTTATTTACCACAGCCAGCCAGCCAGCTACTGTACTTTATTTACCACAGCCAGTCAGCTACAGTACTTTATTTACCACAGCCAGTCAGCTACTGTACTTTATTTACCACAGCCAGTCAGCTACAGTACTTTATTTACCACAGCCATTCAGCTACTGTACTTTATTTACCATAGCCAGTCAGCTACTGTACTTTATTTACCACAGCCAGTCAGCTACTGTACTTTATTTACCACAGCCAGCCAGCTACAGTACTTTATTTACCACAGCCAGTCAGCTACTGTACTTTATTTACCACAGCCAGCCAGCTACTGTACTTTATTTACCACAGTCAGCCAGCCAGCTACTGTACTTTATTTACCACAGTCAGCCAGCTAGCTACTGTACTTTATTTACCACAGTCAGCCAGTCAGCTGTAGCTGCTTTTGATGTGTATTATTGTTGAAATAAAAAATACATTTGACAAAAATCCCTCAAAAATAAAAGCTCTTCAATGACATCCCTCAGATGTCCTTTTATCTTTCCAACCAGACGCAGTACTATAAAGGCACCACTGATTTCGACAAGAGGAGCAACAGAGATATTCACAATTATATTAGATAACTGGACAGATTTAGCTATGTACAACCATTTTTCAACAACCATTTTCCATCTAGCTAGTTGGTCAGCTGGTTGCTAGCTATACATATAGTTTAGTGGATGCTGCTGAGGGGATGATGGCTCATAATAATTTCTGGAATGGAGTAAATGGAATGGTATCAAACACGTAGTTTCCATTTAGTTGATACCATTTCATTAACTCCATTCCAGACATTATTATGAACCATCTTCCCCTCAGCAGCCTCAACTGATATAGTTATGTCTGTCAAATTGCGGTATCTAGCTATAAGCTAAACCTGATCAATCAAAGGGTTAGGTGTAAGCAATTATGGTAATTACAAATGCCCTTAACTTGGTGTCTTCCCTTAACAGACACTGAGAAAGAAAGGATGAAAGTGAGAGAGGGAGAGAGAGGTGGGAAGAGAGTGGAAGACAGACAGAGAGATGGAGAGAAAGAAACTGAGAAAGACAGCAGTGCAAATGTACTTAGACTAGAGTATTTCAGCAACTCTTATCTTATCAATCATATGTACCTACGGGGGAAGGATGGCCAGCCACACAGGAGGGTGATTTTTACTAAGGAGGAGGCCGTGCTGACCGAGATGCATGCTGGCCATTTCGGAGTGAAGAGCATGATTGCCAAAATCAACCTACGCTTCTTCTGACGGGGAATTGTGAAGGAGATGGACAGCTGGGCAAGTGAAATAACATTTTGTTTATTAATCATATTCTATTATATCTGAAATTATTATGATTTCAATGAATGTCATATCAGAGAGCACACAATTTTTCAATTTGTCACTTTTTGCTTAAAGATCAGTTCCCGGCCTAGCCTGCCAGAAGTTTGAGAGGTTGAAGACTGTGGCGCCCGGAGTTGAAGCCCATCAAAGTTGTTTCACCACATGATCGGTAAGTGTCACACTGGGGCGGCAGGGTAGCCTAGTGGTTAGAGCGTTGGACTAGTAACCGGAAGGTTGCAAGTTCACCCCCCAAGCTGACAAGGTACAAATCTGTTGTTCTGCCCCTGAACAGGCAGTTAACCCACTGTTCCAAGGCCGTCATTGAAAATAAGAATTTGTTCGTAACTGACTTGCCTAGTTAAATAAAAGGTCAAATAAAAAAAGGGTCCCAATTCAAATTTTGTCCTGATAAGTTGTTTTGTAATGGTTGCTTTATTTGACCACAGCAGAGTTCCATATTGTAGAATTGTGTGTGTCAGTATCCTTACAAAATGTGAAAATCTGCATACTGTGTGACACAGATACGGGTAAGAATGAAGTCATCATCTAAAGTGTTAGAGAGATGTCAGGGGTGGACGTCATCGGTGTCTGACGGCGACCGATCACTTTGCCAAGCGGGTGGAGACAATACCCATTAAGGTCAGTAAATGAAGAGTACGTGCTTAACTCTACATTCCCTTCTGTAACCCATTCAAATGGATGCTTGGAACAAAAATAGATTTTTTTTCGTTTTGTATGATACCCATCAAGGACGAGACTGGCGAGGCCACCTCCCAAGGCGATGATGACACCCACGGTTCTCCCGAGGTCATCTTTGAGTGACTGATGTCATGAACACTGGGACAAGGTACGGATGTTAAGTTATATTCTGTCACCAATGGTTTGTTTAATTTGTTGTTTTACTATTTGTTTTTCACCATGGTACATAAAATCGGACATATTTCAATATCCTACATTGTCAATAGATATCGTTTTTCCAACCCCCTCCTCAAGGTTTGGTGAATGGACCAACCAGACCCTCATCCAGACCCTATAACGTACTTTCAGACCACTGAAACCCCACCTGATGTGGTGGAAGTTGTCGAACCAGATCAGAATGCCTTCGAGGACCACCTTCAAGGACCACCTTCGAGGACCACCTTCAGGCACGGCTTTGACCAGGTAAAAATGGATTGTCCTCTGTTCATATATTTTCTGGCCCTCCAAGGGATATGTAAGAAATGTATTTGTAATGAAATATAAATTGTATTTCTTCCTGTTATTTAATCAAGATGAGACTGAACATCGACAAGGAGAAACAGAAGGACAGCTACTGGAGCAGAATCAAGAAGGGGACCAAGTGCAACGGTATCCGGCCGAATAACTTGTTTTGGAAGAAGGATGAAAGGAAGACGAAACCTGGGAAACCACGCAGCTCTTTTGCTTCTAGCTGGGGTCACCATCTGTTAAGGTGAATTTTTTTATTTTTTATCTCATAACTTTGCATTTGCACACAAAATAACCTGAAGCTAGTTTTAGTTTCCCTAACTCTGATATTTGTCTTCGTAGGGTTACCTCGATGGAAGCTAACAATCTTCTCCAGATGGAGCAGTTGGACAGTCGACCACTGGAAGCACTGACACACTTCACTTCGGTGAAACGGACAAAGTATGTTACGCTTTGGTTGGCATTTGAGGAAGCAAAAAATGGCAGTTAGGCAGAGCTTATAAAAATGGCAGTTAGGCAGAGCTTATAAAAATGGCAGTTAGGCAGAGCTTATAAAAATGGCAGTTAGGCAGAGCTTATAAAAATGGCAGTTAGGCAGAGCTTATAAAAATGGCAGTTAGGCAGAGCTTATAAAAATGGCAGTTAGGCTGAGCTTATAAAAATGGCAGTTAGGCTGAGCTTATAAAAATGGCAGTTAGGCTGAGCTTATAAAAATGGCAGTTAGGCAGAGCTTATAAAAATGGCAGTTAGGCTGAGCTTATAAAAATGGCAGTTAGGCTGAGCTTATAAAAATGGCAGTTAGGCTGAGCTTATAAAAATGGCAGTTAGGCAGAGCTTATAAAAATGGCAGTTAGGCTGAGCTTATAAAAATGTACCTCTTCAATTTACCTCTCTAACTAAATGACTTTAGGACCATCGACTGTCCAAGCCCCCAGGAGGTATCCCATCCACCAGAACCAGTGAGTTCGGATCAGTCTGATTCGCTGCGCTCTTAGTCGGGGGAGGTCCAGCTTGAGGTAGGCTATACCTTCCAAAAGTACATATCTCCCATTTATAACACTGTACTAATCCATCACATTTTCTCACAATAAAGTGTATCCTGTGTGTTTGCTTGTTTACGTCCCTGTCTCCTATTTCCTTTAACTCTGCTCTTGTTCTCCAGGACCTAGGGGTTCTGCCCAACACCCAGACGTGGATCCACCTGATGTCCTACATTACCAACCACCCTCCAAACTTTTCCTTATTTCATATACTGTTATTGTTATTGTCATTATCTGCTAAGAAGGTTTTCTATCATACTGGGCACATAATGTGAGATACACAGACTAACTAAAACACTAGCACTGCAAACACTCAGAAGAGAGCAGCAGTGCCTGGACTTTGCAGTCTCTCTCTTCAAGTCCCCCTTCCAAGACTGGCTGCCTGTTGAGAACAAGTGACAGGCAGAACCTCCCACCCACACAGCAACCACACACCATAATTCAGTATTTTAGTCTGATTGTTTATTTTTGTACACTCACATGGCAATCTGTGAAAATAAATGAATGACATAACTGTACCATAAAATATCACACTTTTTGCCCACAAGGACACGGGGGAACACAAGGACACAGGGGAACATTATTTGGCATGACAGCCCAGATGTATTTTTTTTGTTACCCGAGCTACAGATGGCTACTAATACAGGACTCGTAAAGGCCCAGTGCACTACTACACTACTTTTGTGATTTTTTTAAAGGGGGTGCTGCAGCACCCCTGCTTCCTACGGATAAGCAAGGAATACTTTTATACCCTATAGCTGTGCCCTGGTGATAAACTGTGTAGGCTATTGTACCACTTGGATTATAGGACCTGGCACAGGACTCTAAGGTAACGTGATGTGGGGAGGATGAAGAGAATAAGATGAAGTTGAGACAATGACCTCGGGTCATTTTTTGCATTTGATTTTGCCAGAGGACTACCAGGTGCTGAATGTAAAGGGATGCCTGGCTCTGGCTTAAATTTACTTACCGAGACATCAATAGGCCCATAGTTTTAGAAGGATGGTCACGTTTTTCGATTACTTTCTGACTAAATAATCCACTGGGCAAAAACGCAATGAATCGACGTTATTTGTACGTCATTTCAACCAAAAATAATATATGTGATGACGCTGAAGTAATGTGGAAAACTGATTGGATTTGGGGGGAAAAAGTCATCACCGTAAGGGAATTACGTATTTTTTCCGTAACTTTCCATTTAAATCCAATGACATGGTGACATTGTTTGTTGATTTCACGTTAGTTCACTACTCAACCAAATCATAACTGGACATTGAACTGCTGACATATATGCCCAGTGGGAAACAACTGAATAATAAACTTTTTTGAAAGACAAAAAAAAAATCGATGGTGAGTCATGTTGAACGAAATATAAAAAACACATACCTTTTCACTGGAGTTTTTATTTCTCCAATTGTGCGCACGAGATAACTGTTTCGACCAACAACCAAACAGTAGCACCCACACATGCAAAAAACTTACCGGTTTGTATCGTGAGATCATTACTTTCAAAGAGCGACGGTTGTGGACTCCAGTCCTCGAGTGCAACAAAAAGCCAACATAGACAGATAACAGGTTGATTATTTTACAAGTGGACCACAAAAAAATCTCAGGGACTATGCATCCTCTCTCTTGTTCATCTTGTCTTGACTGAGCATCCAACCAACTAAAAAAATAAAAACACTCGGAAAGAAACAAACAATTAGTCACATCTGTTCTGGTTTTAAACGCAGCTAGAGTCCATCACGTCCGCAAACAAAGGGAACTTGGTTAAACTGACTGAAACGATTGATGGATGCCGTGACCGTCTGGGCAAAGACAGTACACTATAAAGATAGGCAGAAACTGCTTCTCCAATAGAAATTCCCGATCACGCTTGTAGGGGATGTCATAGCGACGTTGGCTAATTAAGCACATGCGCAGAAAAGGTCGCGCGAATTGCGCATGTGCAGGCCGTCAAATGAATGGCACTTCTTCGATATAACGTTGTTTTTGACGAAAATGAAAACGTGTCAGTTTGTTACTTTCACGAGGTTGGAGTAATAACATGTTAACATACTTAAGACATTGGCTCGACTCTAGGTTGTGGCTTTTCGATTTCGAGAAAATGAACAACTAGGGAAGAATGTTTCACTTTTCTTATTGACTTCTCTAACCGCAAACCCCAGCCCGGTCTGCTTCGCAAGCGTTCACGCAAGTCTGTTGCGCCTCTGGGTTTAGCAACTCTGTGATTTGGGAGTCTGACTCTTCTTTTACCAGGATCTGGCCAGTGGCCACATTCCTGAAACTGTGTACAGAGGAAGCAGCGCGAGACACAATTTCAAGGCTACCTTCTGCTTTAGCATGAGCCGTCGACTAATGTACAAAAACCGGTCGATCTGATGCATACACACAAGATGCTCTGCAGTTACGTAGCCTATGCCAGCCCACCACATTTTAGAATAAACTGAACGTCATTGCCTGAGCGTTGCTATTACATCATCGCCTGGTGAGCAAGCATGCAATCCTACATGAACTACTTAATTTGCAGACGCAATTAACTGTAGAAGCGAATTCATATAGCCTACAATAATCATGATGAATACTTTATTAATCAAAA
Source organism: Oncorhynchus kisutch (assembly GCF_002021735.2). NCBI lineage: Eukaryota > Metazoa > Chordata > Actinopteri > Salmoniformes > Salmonidae > Oncorhynchus > Oncorhynchus kisutch. The sequence continues at coordinate 4,143,041 of NC_034195.2, forward strand.
TCAGTGGATGATTGAACATTTGCTCATACAATATTTTAACTAAACTACACAGTCTGAATAGACAGATTGAATTAGGTTTAGGCAAGGGTCTGCGTGCTCCCGCATTGTAAATGGCACAAGACAAGTGTTCAATTAATCCATTGAAAGAGACCTTAACAATTAGTCCGACTGTGATTCAATAATGTCAGGAAATCCACTTTAGACGAGAAGACCCTCGCCACGGAACTAGGTCGACCCCGCCTACCACAGGCTTCCCAGACAGACAAGCGATGGGCAGAGCGGGGTTTGTATAGACTTTAGCTCAGTGGGTTCACCTGGACGTGTCCAGTACAAAAACGTTTGGAACGTTGCAGATAGAAATGCCATGAATAGAACTGACATGATTCCTTAAAATCAGAGAAGCATGTTTGTTCTACATAATCAGTGGTGATTCTAGCATGTACATCTTGGTGGGGCAAATTCATTTCTTTTGGTTGATGCATGGCAGCAAAGCCACTACACAACAGAATTCAAGAAACAATACATTAATTGCACTATAACGGTGACCACAAACTGTTAGGGCCTACACAAAGCTGTCCCAACAACAGAGCTTTCTTTTCAGCACCATGGAGTGAGTCCTTACCACTGCTACACCTGGCAATCAGTGGAACCTGGTCTGGCAACATTGCTGATATGGCTGACTTGCTTAAACAAATCTGATTTTGACTGACAATTGGGATGTACAAACTATGGCATAAGGGGACGACGAGCATACAGTTGAAGTCGGAAGTGTACATACACCTTAGCCAAATACATTTAAGGTCCATTTTTCACAATTCCTGACATTTAATCCAAGTAAAAATTCCCTGTCTTAGGTCGGTTAGTATCACCACTTTATTTTAAGAATGTGAAATGTCAGAATAAGAGTTGAGAGAATTATTTATTTCAGCTTTTATTTCTTTCATCACATTCCCAGTGGGTCAGAAGTTTACATAAACTCAATTAGTATTTGGTAGCATTGCCTTTAAATTGTTTAACTTGGGTCAAATGTTTTGGGTAGCCTTCCACAAACTTCCCACAATAAGTTGGGTGAATTTTGGCCCATTCCTCCTGACAGAACAACTACCTAATACACACAAATCTAAAGGGGTGAATGCGAATATGTACATTTATGTATATGAATTAGCGATGGCCGAGCGGCATAGGCAAGGTGCAATATATGGTATAAAATACAGTATATACATGTGATAGGAGTAATGTAAGATATGTAAACATTATTTAAAGTGGCATTATTTAAAGTGGCATTGTTTAAAGTGGCATTATTTAAAGTGGCATTATTTAAAGTGGCATTGTTTAAAGTGACTAGTGATCCATTTATTAAAGGGTCTCAATGTGGGCAGCAGCCTCTCTGAGTTAGTGGTGGCTGTTTAACAGTCTGATGGCCTTGAGATAGAAGCTGTTTTTCAGTCTCTCGGTCCCCGCTTTGATACACCTGTACTGACCTGGCCTTCTGGATGATAGCGGGGTGAACAGGCAGTGGCTCGGGTGGTTGGTGATCTTTTGGACCTTCCTGTGACATCGGGTGCTGTAGGTGTCACATACTACTTGAATAGTATATTGTAGTTCATTTCTTTATCAATTGTTGTATGTTATCATTTTCCATTTTCTATTACAATCCCTACCATGGAAAGTGTTGGGTGATCCATTATTCACACCTTCTATGGGAAGTATTATTTAGAACAGCCATGGAGTAGTCTTAGTGGCTCAGAACAGATGGTTGTCAATGTACAGCATCTAACTGCTTTCATGAAGTGGAAGCTGCATTCATGTAGTTGATGTCGCAATAGTCTAGGACTGATAGGAACACCGACTGAATAATCTGCTTTCTATTTTAGCGAGAGGCAGGACCTATTTCTATAGAAGAAGCCCATTTCTATTTTCAGCTTATTAACTAAAAGACAGATTTTCATCTATCTAGAATCCCAGATATTTGTAAGCAGGGACACTATCAATATGGACACCATCCAAAGTGCATACGCTTAAATCATCACAGTTTTTGCTCTAGAGAACAACATATTCTTTGTTTTACTTGCAATCAATACTAATTTCACTTCTATAGAGTTGTTCTGTAATACCATGAAGGCAGACTGTAGTTCAGAAGGAGCCGGGTCAACAGCATACACAACAGTATAATCAGCAGACAAGTGCAGGTTACAACTTCAATCAATACTAATTTCACTTCTATAGAGTTGTTCTGTAATACCATGAAGGCAGACTGTAGTTCAGAAGGAGCAACAGGTCAACAGCATACACAACAGTATAATCAGCATACAAGTGCAGGTTACAACTTCTTGGGGCTAGGCGTCCCGCTGTCGACAACATCCGGTGAAATTGGAGGGCGCGCAATTCAAATAAATAATCACAAAAATTATGGATATTTAACATTTAGGTACTATACATACTGTACAAGTGTCTTATATCGGTTAAAAGCTTAAATTCTTGTTAATCTAACTGCATTGTCCGATTTACAATGGGTTTTACACGAAAGCAAGCCATGCGATTTTTTGAGTATGGCGCCCCACATCAACATATTTTTCCACCGGCACAGGCTCATAAAATCACAAATAGCAATTAAATATTCACTTACTTTTTGAAAATCTTCCTCTGATTTGTCATCCAAAGGGTCCCAGCTATAACATGCAGTGTCGTTTTGATGGATAAAATCCTTCTTTATATCCCAAAAAGTCTGTTTAGTTGGCGCCATCGATTTGAGTAATCCACTCGTTCAACATGCAGAGAAAGGAATCCAAAAAGCTACGCTAAACTTTGTTAAAACAAGTCAAAATACATTTCTTTAAATCCTTAGGTACCCTATAATGTAATTGAACTTGAATATTTCATTCCATAGAGAAGTATGTTCAATAGGAAAACAATATTAGTAGGTGCGCGCACAGACAGATTTCCAACTCTGAGTCCCAGTACTAAAACTCATAATTCTTCCTCGTTTTGGAAGAAACAAGCCTGAAACCTTGAACAAAGACTGTTGACATCTAGTGGAAGCCATAGGAATTGCAATCTGGGAGCTGGATTTGGATATGCCCCTATACTTTCCATTGCAAGAGCATGGACTCTCAAAAATAAAACATTTCCGGTTGGTTTTCCTTTGGATTTTCTCCTACCATATCTATTGTTTTAATAGTCCCATACATTATTTTAACATTTCTACAAACTTCAAAGTGTTTCCTATCCAATGGTACCAATCATAAGCATATCCTGGCTTCTGGGCCCGTGTAACAGGCAGTTTACTTTGGGCACGTCAGTCAGACAGGAAGTGGAGAAAAATAGACCCTATTATCCTGATTAACAGACAAGTCGATATTGTTAATGTAAATAGTGAAAAGGACAGGACCCAGACTCGACCCCTGCAGGGCACCTTGCGTAATATCCAGGAAACCTGATTTAACACCATCAATACAGTGGTTCCTCCTTTAAAAGTTGTGAGCTTGCACCGTGGGACTTAGAGGTACCCAGTGTCACGGCTTCATTGCTCCAGACCACCACAAGGGGGAGGTAGAGCACTCACTATGCATTTGGGTCCCAAGGTTTTTATATGACCAATACTATAGAGTGGTTCCAATGACACATTTTGACACGAGCCACCCTTGCCTTGTGGCATCAACAAAGATGGCTGACAAAACATTACGGCGGAACCAAATGTAAGTTATTATTACCTCATAACGAGTCAAGCAAAAAAATTACAATTGAGAGGAATATGTTAGTTAATGTAAAGACAAACGTTTGTGCATATTTTTTTGTCATAAAGTTAATTTACGAAAATCGCTATTTAGCAAGTTATCTGACTAGCCAGCTAGCTAGTGTTAGGAGATGTATTTTGTCATTTGTGTTGTTTAATGTTTTAGGGACTCCTCAGAAAACCAGGCTGTCGTCATGTGAAACAGTGGATGTAAAGAATCTAGCTAGCTAAAGCATTTACTGCTAATTGGATGTACAATTGTGTAAGCTTTCCTTGCAATGCAGCTAAAGTAACATAGCTAGCTATCTATTTACTTGCTTATTGTGTAGTGGAGGATAAAAATAACTGTATGCCTATGGATGTGTAGCTAGCTACAGTATGTAGCCGATCTGTGTATGGACCCTAAAACGTTTGGTATGATTATTAGTTCAGAACCTATCTATGATCCCCAGCTATCATAGTTGTATCAACTTCAAGTCTGAATTACATTTTTGTAATTATTTTATTTGTACCTTTATTTAACTAGGCAAGTCAGTTAAGAACAAACTCTTATTTTCAATGACTGCCTAGGAACAGTGGGTTCAGGGGCAGAACGACAGATTTTTACCTTATCAGCTCAGGGATTCGATCTTGCAACCTTCCAGTTACTAGTCCAACGCTCCAACCACTAGGCTACCTACCACATTAATGAAGCCCACGGATAGAGTAGAATATAATAACTTTATTGTGCCAAGGATGCAAGTCCAATATACACATGTACTGTAGTTATTACCACGCATGATATTCCCACATTGTAGCCTGTACATTGAATATGTTCACTGATCATGTACTCTTCCTTGGCAAATAAAGGTGCGGTTCAGGTACGAAACTTGTAGACATTATTTTTCAGTCATTTCAAACTCCATTATTTGAATGATGCCGTGTCTGCATATATGTATTGACAATTATATGGGGCAGCAGGGGAGCCTAGTGGTTAGAGCGTTGGACTAGTAACCGGAAGAGTTCAAACCTCCGAGCTGACAAGGTAAATAAAGGTAATTCTGCCCCTGAACAGGCAGTTAACCCACTGTTCCTAGACCAGTTAACCCACTGTTCCTCTGAACAAGGCAATTAACCCACTGTTCCTAGACCAGTTAACCCACTGTTCCTAGACCAGTTAACCCACTGTTCCTCTGAACAAGGCAATTAACCCACTGTTCCTAGACCAGTTAACCCACTGTTCCTAGACCAGTTAACCCACTGTTCCTAGACCAGTTAACCCACTGTTCCTAGACCAGTTAACCCACTGTTCCTCTGAACAAGGCAGTTAACCCACTGTTCCTAGACCAGTTAACCCACTGTTCCTAGACCAGTTAACCCACTGTTCCTAGACCAGTTAACCCACTGTTCCTAGACCAGTTAACCCACTGTTCCTAGACCAGTTAACCCACTGTTCCTAGACCAGTTAACCCACTGTTCCTAGACCAGTTTAACCCACTGTTCCTCTGAACAAGGCAGTTAACCCACTGTTCCTAGACCAGTTAACCCACTGTTCCTAGACCAGTTAACCCACTGTTCCTCTGAACAGGCAGTTAACCCACTGTTCCTAGACCAGTTAACCCACTGTTCCTAGACCAGTTAACCCACTGTTCCTCTGAACAAGGCAGTTAACCCACTGTTCCTAGACCAGTTAACCCACTGTTCCTAGACCAGTTTAACCCACTGTTCCTCTGAACAAGGCAGTTAACCCACTGTTCCTAGACCAGTTAACCCACTGTTCCTAGACCAGTTAACCCACTGTTCCTCTGAACAGGCAGTTAACCCACTGTTCCTAGACCAGTTAACCCACTGTTCCTAGACCAGTTAACCCACTGTTCCTAGACCAGTTAACCCACTGTTCCTCTGAACAGGCAGTTAACCCACTGTTCCTAGACCAGTTAACCCACTGTTCCTAGACCAGTTAACCCACTGTTCCTCTGAACAGGCAGTTAACCCACTGTTCCTAGACCAGTTAACCCACTGTTCCTAGACCAGTTAACCCACTGTTCCTCTGAACAGGCAGTTAACCCACTGTTCCTAGACCAGTTAACCCACTGTTCCTCTGAACAGGCAGTTAACCCACTGTTCCTAGACCAGTTAACCCACTGTTCCTAGACCAGTTAACCCACTGTTCCTCTGAACAGGCAGTTAACCCACTGTTCCTAGACCAGTTAACCCACTGTTCCTCTGAACAGGCAGTTAACCCACTGTTCCTAGACCAGTTAACCCACTGTTCCTAGACCAGTTAACCCACTGTTCCTCTGAACAGGCAGTTAACCCACTGTTCCTAGGCAGTCATTGAAAATAAGAAAAAAACGATGCATATCTAACTCCCTTCATCTGCATTAATCTGAGGACACAGGATAGTATTTCAATGAGATACTTAATTTCAACCAGTGGGGAATGTGAAACGCTTTAATGAAAGAATTTCATTATCCAGGTGTTATAAATACATATGCATTATAATTATGGTAATTGTAATATATTATAAATACAAGTTCAATCTGTACTTCAATGCACATATGGTGTGCATGATCAAATGAGGAAGAAAGACGAGGTGGGGAGAGAGGTGTAGAAGACAGAAAGAGAAAGAGGTAAGAACAGCGGCAGACAGCATATGATTCATGAATTACAGTGCCACCCTAATATTCTCTCAGTTCATCACAATTGCGGTGTCGCCTAACCAGCCTTGGGCCCCCAGTTGGCCCGAAGGTTATCTTAAGAGCGGGTGAGGTGGCGATGACCGGACTGGCTTCCTCTCTCACATCAAAACACACCTGCAGACGAGTAACAAATGGATAGAGAGAGAGCATGATTAAGCCTTGGTTTTCTATTCTAACACGGTCAGTCATCTTATATCAGGAGGTGAAATGCAAAACTGACCTTGGATCATTAACTCTGGTACTACTACATCTGTCTGTATTTCAATGTAAAGCATCTCTTTAATAATACTTCCTGTTGACCCAACCAAGTGACATCTCACCTATGATCATGCTGTGCCCTCTGTCAGCCAGTTCTGATGCGGGAGGGGTTCACCAGAACAGCTGATATAACCTAGAGGATTTAGGGAGAAGGGGGAGAGGGATGAAGTGAAGAAGAGAGACTGCTATTGTGTGTGTGTGGTCTCACCTGGTGTCCCCACTAAAGTGGCTACAGAGTACTTTATGCTGGAAAACAGACACGTGAGGACAAACAATAGAAGATAATGTCAATAGAAGATACTGTATGTGATGCAGACACGTATCGGAGCGTACCTGAAACATTTAAAAATAGATGGCTATGTGTCTCACCACTTGGTTATTGCAAGGCTAACCCCCAGGGAAATCATGATTTGGCAGCAACAGATAGTCCAGTGAAAATGTCTGGATTTATGTGGTGTAAATCTGAAAATTAGCAGCTGACATCTTATTTTTTTTTATTAATGCATGTGTGACAGGTTCAATGTACTTGGTTTCTCAAATGACTGCCTCGCCTGGTACACCAACTACAGAGTTCAGTGTGTCAAATCTGAAGGCCTGTTGTCCGGACCTCTGGCAGTCACTATGGGGGTGCCACAGGGTTCAATTCTCGGGCCGACTCTTTTCTCTGTATACATCAATGATGTCGCTCTTGCTGCTGGTGATTCTCTGATCCACCTCTACGCAGACGACACCATTCTGTATACCTCTGGCCCTTGTTTGGACACTGTGTTAACTAACCTCCAGACCAGCTTCAATGCCATACAACTTTCCTTCCGTGGCCTCCAACTGCTCTTAAATGCAAGTAAAACTAAATGCACCCTCTTCAGCAAATCGCTACCAGCGCCTGCTCGCCCGTCCAGCATCACTACTCTGGAGGCTTCTGACTTAGAATATGTGGACATATACAAATAGGTGTCTGGTTAGACTGTAAACTCTCCTTCCAGACTCACATTAAGCATCTCCAATCAAAATTAAATCTGCGTCCTATTTCGCAACAAAACATCTTTCACTCATGCTGCCAAACACACCCTTGTAAAACTGACTATCCTACCGATCCTTGACTTCGGCGATGTCATTTACAAAATAGCCTCCAACACTCTACTCACAAAATTGGATGCAGTCTATCACAGTGCCATCCGTTTTGTCACCAAAGCCCCATATACTACCCACCACTACGACCTGTATGCTCTCATTGGCTGGCCCTCGCTTCATATTCGTCGCCAAACCCATTGGCTCCAGGTCATCTATAAGTCTTTGCTAGGTGAAGTCCCGCCTTATCTCAGCTCACTGGTCACCACCCACCCATAGCCTGCACTCCAACAGGTATATTTCACTGGTCACCCCCAAAGCCAATTCCTCCTTTGGCCGCCTTTCCTTCCAGTTCTTTGCTGTCAATGACTGGAACGAATTGCAAAAATCACTGAAGCTGGAAACTCATATCTCCCTCACTAAATTTAAGCACCAGCTGTCAGAGCAGCTCACAGATCACTGCACCTGTACATAGCCCATCTGTAAATAGCCCATCCAACTACCTCATCCCCATACTCTTATTATTATTTTTTGCTCCTTTACACCCCAGTATCTGTACTTGCACATTCATCTTCTGCACATATGTCACTCCAGTGTTTAATTGCTAAATTGTAATTATTTTGCCACTATGGCCTATTTATTGCCTCACCTCCCTTATCTTACCTCATTTGCACATGATGTATATAGACATTTTTCCTACTGTATGTTTGTTTATTCCATGTGTAACACTGTGTTGTTGTATGTGTCGAACTGCTTTGCTTTATCTTGGCCAGATCGTAGTTGTCAATGAGAACTTGTTCTCAACTAGCCTACCTGGTTAAATAAAGGTGAAATAAAAAATAAAAAACAAGACAGGCAGAGATGGAGAAGAACACAGAACAGTTTAATTACTTCTGGTTATGGACACAATAAAGCCAGCAGTAAAGCTTCCACAGCCTGTTCCTCACACAGTGAACATCTGGCAATATCTACATTTTCAACCCCTTGATCAGCTCGCTCTCTGAACGTAAAGAAAACAGCTTATTTTTATTGATATGAAAAACAATAACGGTTATATTACTGTTCAATCTAAAGCAGCAGATGTCATTTTTAGGATACGTAAATACAGCCCAGTGCTGCTTACCTGAGAGGCCATCTTCTTAGGTGTCTGCTTTGACTTCCTTTGTGTTGGAAAAAAGTTGCTTTTCAGAACAATTATTTTTGATTGAAAATAAAAAAAGATCTCCGAGCGAGTGACGTCACCGATTGAAACGCTATTAGCGCGCACCCTGCTAACTAGCTAGCCATTTCACACCGGTTACACCCGACTTGAAAAACATTTGGCAAAATAGACAGACATGCCTATATTTCCCCCATAGGAAACAATGGGAAGACCGCAGAGTTCCAATATTATCTTTGTTGTTTACATTTTAACTATAAAACAATGTGAGCAGGTTTCATTGCCAACAATAGCGAAGCAGGCATTGTGACGTTGAACAATAATCTGGGAATTGAACGTTCGGAAGGCGAGTTGGTGCTCAATAGATCTAATAGGAAGGAGCTGGCAGGGTGAAAAATGCATTAAAACAAGGCCTGTCTTTTTGCGATTACTTCAAAACGACAGTAAGCAGCTGGCAAATATGGTCATATTATGAAACTGGGCTCCAAGGCGGATACAATGAACTAGTTTTTTTATCAGAAAACAACGTTGTTAAAAATGTCATGTGTCCAGCCTACTATCTACACGGATTTCAGAGCACTCTCATCTGAGTGTACCAGAGCGCAGAATAATTACTTTACCAGCGCTCAACACCCATTGAATATGGCCAGTGTCAGTAAACGTCAGAAAAAAAGCATAATTAAATTGTATCCAGCAGCACATTTATAGTCACCAAAGCTCTGATTAACACAAAAACTGCCTTACTAGCTCTGCTAGGGCGAGTAAAATGGTCAGAGTGGTCTCATTTGTGTCTGGAAGTAGCTAGCAAGCTAGCCAACATTAGCTTAGGTGCTTGACTGCCATTGTAAGGCCAGAACTCTGAAATCAACCCTACTCCTTCGGCCCGAACGTCCAGTGTGCGCTCCGAGAGCAAAACGGTCTGAACTTACAAACTGACAATTTTTCTCTGAATGGAAAAAACATAATATTAATCAAATTAATTAAGCCAAATTTCTTCAAATCAATCCGATATACTATGCTATTACATAAAAGGGTTTTACATTTTCTGGTAATGCCAATACGGAATACTATCAAATGCTTCTCAAAGATGCCCTCTGGTGGTCAAACTAGCAATAACTTGCAGTAGTAGAAGAATGAAGTACCACAAAATGACATACCACAGAATGCTACAGCAACACGCAGGCTGTGCCGCAGTATGGGGCAACTTTTAAAGGAGGAACCATTGTAGATACACATTGAGTTCTATCCGTCAAGTCATTTTTACACCAGTTACAAGGAGCCTGGTCTAGGCCAATTGAGGAAAGCCCCTGAATTAGCAGTGAGTGATCAACAGTATCGAAAGCCTTTAACAGGTCAATGAAGAGGGAAGCACAATGTTGCCTTTTATACATACAGTTAACCACATAATTTGGAACTAAGGATGCCACAGCGATAGTGCTATGACCTCGTACCTCTATTACATACCATGGGACAATGATCACTGAGATCACATGAAAGTAATCCACTAGACAAATATTTATGGGGGTTATAAGTAAGAATTATATCAATCAATGAGGAGTTAACCAGGTTGTTCACATTTAGCCGTATCCATTTTAAGACCAATTGAGTCAGATTAAAATCAATGCATATGCTCTTAAATTGATCTGAGGCCGGGGATAGACAATCCAGATTCAAATCCCCTAAAATGACCAACTCCGAGAAAATAAAAAAGGTTAAACACTCAGATATAGCAACCGCCATAGCAGCTGTAAATCCCAGCAACAAATACGTGTGTATTCTGGTTTATGGACACATCTACAACTAGGAGCTCAAACGTCTTGGGAACAAAACATTTTTATTATTGGGACTAATGAGATTGAACATATATCGCCAATTCTTCCCCCTTCTGTAATTGGTCACATCTAAATACATTATAATCATTTACTTCAGTGTTTTTATCAGAGATAGAACCATTTAACCATGTTTCCGAGAGAACCAGAATGTCGGGACATGAGTCCTGTACCCAAATGTCAGTTGTGTCCGTTTTCTAAATCCTACTTCGCACATTAAGGTGCATTAGCCCAAGCCCCCTATGAGATTTCAAGTCGGAGGGGGGGATTCAGCTCACTCCTATAAAAGCTAACAGGCATAAGGTCATCTGCAGCTATTTGTTGAGTGAGCTGAGACTTTCCAAAGATCCCTGGCCAACCACGTGAGAGCATTTGGCAGACCTCCCTCAAGTTGCTGGATGCAGGGGCTCGGGCGTGAACTGGAAGAGCAGTGTTGGCAGAGCTCAATCCACCCGGACGAAGCTACCGCCAAAGGAGTGGAGCTGCTGCAGGGGACTATAGTGGCTGCCAATGCTCCATTCTGGGTGTGGCTCCTGTTGCATGGTTGGGACTGCCATGGGGGGTAGGAGTAGGGAGGTTAACCAAAACTAGCCTGGGAGGGAGGTTGTGGGGGAAATTGAGGAAGCTGGCAAAGCTCCAAACTCTCAGCATATGAGGGCTGATGATGTGAATGATACATGGTGTGGACTGCATCCTGTGGTGCAATACCCTGAAGAGGGTTTTGGCCTAGGGAAGTGGTCGGTGCTGTGTAGAGCTGGGCTGAGTTGATGTGGGCCTGGTCTTGTACAGCTGTGTTGGGCCCGTCTGGTAGATCTATGCTGTGATGGGCCTGGTCTTGTACAGCTGTGTTGGGCCCGTCTGGTAGATCTATGCTGTGATGGGCCTGGTCTTGTACAGCTGTGTTGGGCCCGTCTGGTAGATCTATGCTGTGATGGGCCTGGTATTGTACAGCTGTGTTGGGCCCGTCTGGTAGATCTATGCTGTGATGGGCCGGGTCTGGTAGAGCTGTGCTGATGCGGGCCGGTTCTAGTAGAGCTGTGCTATGATGGGCCAGGTCTTGTTGAGCTATGCTGTGATGGGCCAGGTCTGGTTGAGTTGTGCTGTGATGGGCCGGTTCTGGTAGAGCTGTGTTGATGCGGGCCGGGTCTAGTAGAGCTGTGCTGTGATGGGCCGGCCCTGGTCTGGCAGCATGGGAGGGAGGTTGTAGGGGGAATTGAAGAGGCTGGCGATGCTCCAAACTCTGCGCTGGGCCTCTGTGACTGCGTATGGCATTGCTCAGTGTATCTGCATGCAGTTCCTGGGAGAGAAGTGGTGAAGGGTGGTATGAGGGGTAGCGTTTCTACTTGTTCTCCAGTCTCTTTGAGGCACCACTGGATGCAAGTCTATAGGAGCATCTGATTTGTCTCACAGAGTTGGTGGCTGGTCTGCTGCTCCTGTGGGGTGAGGTGGACTGGCCAACATTCTTTAACGTCCTGGCGAAGGTGGGGACTGTATCTTTGTACAGGTGTACATTGTCGTACAGACTGTCCAGGCTGAGGGTGGGATGGCAGGCCAGGTGTACGTTGAGCCATAACACACAGTCCTGAGAAGCTGGCATTTACCCGATGGATGGTGGCAGGGTGAACATCTCTCCTCTGGAGCAGGGTATACATTACAATCTTTGCAAGGGGGAAGATGGTGGAGGCCCTCTCCATCACTCCCCTTAGTGACGTGGTCACTCTCTCCTGTTGGGCACGCAGGTCATTGGTCCCTGTGTGAATGAGGATATGGCTGGGGGAGCCAAGCTGGGCCACAGTCAAGAGCTCCATACCTCACTCTGTTGTGGGGCACCATTACTTTGCCACCACTTTAAGTAGGAAAAGTTTATTGTATAATACGGTGTCTCTCACTGCTCTAATATAAACTTTCCATTGGAGTCAATCATTAATATAGTGTTTGGTTTCTCATCAGGTTTGTGGAGGATGGCAGGAGTGATGGGAGCAATTACAGGCAGTGAGATCGGGATGGAGGGGTTCAGCTGTGTTGGTGCATTGGTTGGTTGAGTTGGTGCTGATTCAGCTGTTGGCTTGGTCCTGGGTTTTTGTGGGACTCTTTGTAGAGCTAACACACCATAAACATGCATAAAAAGTATTTACAGTCAACAGAAATGATTAACACACAAATAGACTAGATAATAATTATCTTTATAGTTAGACATGACTGTAAACATACGATGGTAGCCAGCTAGCTTAGAGTGGCAAGCTAGCCGATCAGTTACATGTAGGTGCATATGTATCACCACGCTCGTGTCGAGCTGATGAACACGACGTTAATCATTTCACATGGCTGAGTAAGACTTTTCATCTTAATATCCACAACAGTAGCTATGTTTCCATCAACTTGTCCAGTGATATATTTGTCGACATTGTGGAAGTTTGCATAGAAAATAGATGTGACAATTGCCTGAAAGTAATCGTCACACCAATTAAAAAAAATATATAAAATAATTACACAACCTACAGTGTCGAATAAAAATGAAGTATTACCATTACCCATTAGGCAAATTGCACATGAATAAATTGGTGACAGCATGTATGCCAATTTGTTTCATGTCTCAGGTAGTCCACGAAAGCCAGCAGGGTTAGAATGCAATAATTGACCAATATTTGCCATATTTGAATAATTCTCATGTGCCGACATATCACCACTGTCCGTGCCATGGTGAAACTTGTTCTCCTGTAGATCTGAAATTATTGGATGGTGAAAAGCAAGGCCAAGCAATTGAGGTATTCTTGAAAGTCAGGACAGTCCTTGCCCTGCAAAGAAAGTTTATTTTTATTTTTTACAGTTAAGCAGTAGACATTTAGAATTAAATGTGGAGTGGAGCTTCATAGTTACGCAATGACATTACGTGCCCCACGTACCTTCGAAATTATTCGGTAATCATCATTTATTGGGAAAACACAGTTTCCATCATAATTTGTTCCAATAAAGAAAGTTAAACAGAAGAAAGTTCCTCCCTTGTCAAAGGGTTACAATTTTCTCGATTTTTAGAAAATGTCTCCTATATCTGTCCTTTCCATTACACGTCGTGAAGGTTTTGTTTGCGACAGTAAGCTAGGTTTGGCGACAGGTTTTCATGCAAATATTCTAAAATCTGCATAAAGAACATATGTTAATTTCCCCACCAAACTTTTTTGCGGTTGAAATCAGTGTGTGATGATTTGGAACGTACAAATGTATTTTTTCTATTAAAGTTTTCATGTACCGAATACAAATATAATGTTCAATGTGTTCCCATCGCATTTTTTCAATTCTACCAATTCTACCGATAGTTTTAAGCACATACCTTTATTGATTCTGAGAGCATTGATTTCAAATAGGGACATTGATTACATCACAGTGTGCCTGCCTGCATGGCTGCTCCTGCTGCTGATTACATACTCTAACTGAATACAGATAAGCTCTAACACCTTTCATTGGAGATTTAGGAGTGTAATTTCACCTATAACGAGGGGGCTTATGGCATACTAGAAGCTCATTAAGATGCACTTAGCATTTAACTAAACTCAAGAGGATCAAAACATGTTGACACCGATGCGCCTCAGCATCAGAGTTCAGTTTTTCACAACTGTGTTCCTATGCTGTAGTGTACTAGAATGAGACGAATGGGGAACATCGCTATGTAATTAGTTGGGACATTGAGATTTCTGCATTAGGATGCATTTACATGACAAATCAAAATGATATGGCAACCATGTTAGCGACCCATTAAAGTAACTGTCCAGTGAACATCTCACTTTTTAAAGTTCATATTCTGTTTGCTCATACCCAAATAATGTTGTTGACTCATCCTGTACTTGTACGTGGCCAAAGCATAAATTGGAGAAAAAACACAAACTTGTATCTCAAACAGACAGTTTCTAAAATGCTTGCTACTTCCTCATAAAGTATGAGGTCATCCTCCTGAGGAGAATGAGCTGGCCAATCAGCCCTCTACTCACGTTAATATTTTTAATGACAGGTTGGGGTACCTGTTGGGGTACGCCCACACTATTCCAACACAGAAAAGCTGTTTTTTAACATTACCACTTTTTGGAAGGAAAACTATTTCACTCATATTGTAAGTAATTCTAGGTCATATTTCATAGAAATCTGGAAACACTGGACCGTTACTTTAACATTACAAGAGGAATGTTTAAATAATGCTATGGAACTGAATGTCTAGAATTAAAACCATATTTGAAATTGCAAAAGTTGTCTCAACTCTCTAAATATATAGTCCGGGTACCAGTCTTTTCAGCTATAGCTAACATTTCACTACAGTACCAGCTGTGCTTGGATACCCATACTAACATACTGTATACTACATACTAAATACGATTCACTACAGTACCAGCTGTGTTTGGATACCCATACTAACATACTGTATACTACATACTATATACGATTCACTACAGTACCAGCTGTGTTTGGATACCCATACTAACATACTGTATACTACATACTATATACGATTCACTACAGTACCAGCTGTGTTTGGATACCCATACTAACATACTGTATACTACATACTATATACGATTCACTACAGTACCAGCTGTGTTTGGATACCCATACTAACATACTGTAATCTACATACTAAATACGATTCACTACAGTACCAGCTGTGTTTGGATACCCATACTAACATACTGTATACTACATACTATATACGATTAGTTCATTTTAGTATACTGTAAACGAACGGTACCCTTTCACTTGAATGTCATTTTGGCATACTAACTATATCCATACTATGAGCAATTGGCATACTATATACTCAATTTACTTCACAAATAGTACGGAGTAGGCTACAAGGAGTGGAACATTGGCTAAAAAGACGGGTACCCAGGCTACAAAATATATGTCTCTGAGGGGGATAGTCCTGGTGGGTATTAGATAGAACGTTGCGGCCCCGCACACCTTGGGGTAAAACAACTTGTGGCCAAGACCAACAACACAAACAAATGGACTATACAGCGACAAGTAGTGGAGTTACAAACGGACGATACTAAACAATGTCTTACCTGTGAGGAAATGTTCTCTACACACATAGCTACGTGTAGCCTACTTGGACACCGGGTCCCTACATTTCCCACTCTCCTACACCGAAATCCAGAGGGCTCTTCTCGCAGGCACTATTTCCTTACGTGGAAGTATTACAAACCATAGGTCTGGATTTTTGACCTGGTACATTGAGCAACACAGCAGCTTTTCGGCATTTTTTTAATGTATGTATAACAACAACAAAAATTGACGATGAAGTTGTCTCTTTTATAATGAGGTTCAATTGGAAAAAATGTTTTGTTTTTGTGTGTGTGGCCCGAGGTGAATTCCTTCTTATGTCGTGAATATCGGCTCAGAGTATTACGTAGTGATGTCATAACCCTCTAGCTTCTTCAGAAAGTTTCTGTACTGGGATCTAAATGGAACTCAACAGAGGATGAATCAGTCTCTTTCACATTCTAGACAGTTCACATGTAGCACATCACGGCGTGGTTCTGGTTCAAACAGACTAGCTGTCAATAGTGATCAGCATTGCATTGCAACATGTGTAACTCTTTGTTGTATGCTCACACTGCTATGCTTTATCTTGGCCAGGTCGCAGTTGCAAATGAGAACTTGTTCTCAACTAGCCTACCTGGTTAAATAAAGGTGTTCTCAACTAGCCTACCTGGTTAAATAAAGGTGTTCTCAACTAGCCTACCTGGTTAAATAAAGGTGTTCTCAACTAGCCTACCTGGTTAAATAAAGGTGAAATAAAAAAAATAAAAATAAAAACAGTTTGATGCAGGGATTTGATTGTGATGATAAAATAGGTCAAATGTCAGAGGAAATGAGAACGATGGTTCCTGGTTGGTGGGTATGGCTTGTTTGGCAGGCAGGTGGTCAGGTGACTCTCAGAAGAACGTCCTACAGAAAGAAAGAAACAGGGCGAATGACCTGGATATCATCAGTTGAGGAGCCTTAGAATGTATCTTAGGTCATAGAGACGCCACTATGGGTTTCTTCACAGTACCTCAACCCTAAACTGATTTAATGTGTCAATCAGTTATGTATCGAGCAATGTCATCATGGAATGCTCTGCCACCAGAGCTTATTCAGGCAATACAATGTTTCACAGCACCTTTCCTCTTTCTAAAGATCTAATTTAACTATACGGTATTTAAGAATATGAATATATGAGTCACCCAGCTAGCACAGTGGATCTGGGCCAATTCTGGCTGAGAGTCGGGGCACTTCGGCAGCATGACTTATGGCTAGGATGCGGGCATTGTGCTCGGGCCGATTCCGGTGTGAGTTATCTGGCCCAAATGTATTACTTGGGGCTCGGGACGATTGGGACTACTCTCTGGCAGATGATTACACAGGCTGCTTTATGTAATTAATATTTCATGATTTATTTTTCCATATTTTCTAATTGTTTCTGTGATCAAAAAATACAATTAACATTTCAATGAAATTCTTTAAGAGTCTTGTGTAGTATTTCTGTATTTTGATACTTTGTGCGAGGTAATTGATAAGCATTAAAAACGTTGTGGATGGAGCCTCCTGAGTGGCGCAGCGGTCTAAGGCACGGCATCAAAGTACAAAACTGCGTTGCTACAGATGCTGGTTCGAGACCCGTGCCAGTCATGACTGGGAGACCCATGAGGCGACGTACAATTGGCCCAGCACAGCCCGGGGAAGGTTGGGACAAGAATGGGACAAGGCTGTCCTTGTCCCATCGCGCTGTAGTGACTCCTGTGCCGGGCCAGGCGCATGCACGCTGACACGGTCACCAGGTGTATATAGGGTTTCCTCCGACACAATTTTTTTTGTGGATGGGTATAATTTGTACGTATAAAATGTATAATAGTAATATTAAACATTTCTAAATCGAGTAATTTTGTATACATTTATTTAAATTGCATCGGGCTGCTTCTGGGGGGATTCTGGTAAGATGCAAAGTCGGCTGAATTCCAGTAGACAGAAACAGCCCGATGTCCTTGGGCCGAATCTGGGCAGTCAGTCATTTTGATTCCGGGCCGAGTCCTCGGGTGTCGATTCAAACAGTTCCGGCCACCCGGAAGAGGGCCGCTCCTGGGCCGATTCCTCATTGCTAGCTCGGTAGTGAGTAAATATACATGTTTTTGTTGCTTGGTGCCTTGACAATATATTACTTTTCATTTTAATATGAACGTAATAATATCTATTGTTGTTCTTGTCTGTAACTGTTCTGTACTCTGTCATGTGTTTTATGTGGATCCCAGGAAGAGTAGCTGCTGCATGTGCACTAGCTAGTGGGGATCCTAATAAACTAAACTAAACAAGCAAGTTAGAAATAACACACATGCAGATGTGTGGAGAGACCCTATGGCTGTGTAACCCCAAATTGACTGATTGAACCCACTGGATGGTCCCATTGGATTCTATACTGAACAACAATATAAACGCAACATGTAAAGTTTTGGTCCCATGTTTCATGAGCTGTATGCACAAAAAACGTATTTCTCTGAGATTTTATGCACAAATTAGTTTAAATTCCTGTTAGTGAGCATTTATCCTTTGCCAAGCTAATCCATCCACAGGACAGGTGTGCTATATCAAGATGGTGATTAAACAGCATGATCATTTCAAAGGTGCACCTTGTGCTGGGGACAATAAAAAGGCCACTCTAAAATGTGCAGTTTTGTCACACAACACAATGCCACAGATGTCTCAAGTTCTAATGGGGCATGCAATTGGCATGCTGACTGCAGGAATGTCCACCAGAGCTGTTGCCAGATAATTCTATGTTAATTTCTCTACCATAAACTGCCTCCAACGTCGTTTCAGAGAATTTGGCAGTATGTCCAACTGGCCTCACAACCACAGACCACGTGTAACCACACCAGCCCAGGACCTCCACGTCAGGCTTCTTCACCTGCGGGATCGTCTGAGACCTGCCACCCGGACTGCTGATGAAACTGTGGGTTTGCACAACCAAATAATTTATGCACAAACTGTCAGAAACCGTCTCAGGGAATTTAATCTGAGTGCTCGTCGTCCTCACCAGGGTCTTGACCTGATTGCAGTTTGGCCTTGTTATCGACTTCAGTGGGCAAATGCTCACCTTCGATGGCCACTGAAACGTTGGAGAAGTGTCCTCTTCACGGATGAATCCCGGTTTCAACTGTATCGGGCAGATGGCAGACATGTGGGCGGGCAGTTTGCTGATGTCAACTTTGTGAACAGAGTGCCCCATGGTGGCGGTTGGGTTATGGTATGGGCAGGTATAAGCTACATACACAATTGCATTATATCGATGACAATTTTAATGCACAGAGATACCGTGACAAGATCCTGAGGCACATTGTCGTGCCATTCACCCACTGCCATCACCTCATATTGTGTCAGCATGATAATGCACGGCCCCCATGTTGCAAGGATCTGTACACATTTCCTGGAAACTAAAAATGTCCCAGCTCTTCAATGGCCTGCAGACCAACCAGACATGTCACCCATTGAGCATGTTTGGGATGCTCTGGGTCAATATGTACGACAGCGTGTTCCAGTTCACGCCAATATCCAGCAACTTCCCACAGCCATTGAATAGGAGTGGGACAACATTCCACAGGCCACAATCAACAGCCTGATCAACTCTATACAAAGGAGATGTGTTGCGCTGCATGAGACAAATGGTGGTCACACCACATACGGACTGTTTTTCTGATCCACACCCCTACCTTTTTTTAAAGCTATCTGTGACCAACAATGCATATCTGTATTCCCAGTCATGTGAAATCCATAGATTAGGGCCTAATATATTTATTTTAGTTGACTTATAGTTGACACATTTCCTTATATGAACTTGAACTCAGTCAAATCTTTGAGATTGTTGAAGGTTGCGTTTATATGCTTGTTCAGTGTATTTGGGCCATGAATTGTGAAACATTTGTTTCAACTAGGTAGGTCATAACGTGGTGGGTACATAGGTAAAATACCAAAGCTTGTGGTGGGCCACAGCACCAAAACAGTTTGGGGACCGCTGCTATAGTAATCTCCCAGTATAGGTCCAAACATGTTACAGTCCCTTTGACTAACATCAATCAGAACAACTGCTGAAGGCTGGCAGAAGGCTATGTCACTACCTCGGTCATGCTGATTATGGATGTGACCTCTTAGGACAGGCCAGAGCCTTAGAAATGCACTGTATGTGCGGTGTGTCTATTGTTCTAGAAGACAGACACTGCCATTCATTGTGACAGCAAGTGTCTAAAATGAGAGGCATAAAACTGTTTTATACTGTTTACTATTGATGGTGGTGTGTCGTCGTTTCTGATTGACAGAGAGACTGTCACATGAATTAGATGCATACTGCACAAGCACACACAGTCCACCTCCCCCTGGGGCCAAACAGTCATGCCAAACATCCCCTCTGGCAGGGGCACAAGGTAGGGGTGCGTGGGGGTAGGGTTTTTACCCACAGGTGGGGGTGTGCAGGGTGAGAGGTTAGGGCTAAAACTGGAGCCGGTAGCCTTGTCTGTACACTGATGCACTGCCTTCAAACACCTTTCTGTTCACAGTAGGACTGACTGATGTTGACTTCGGGCTGAACACACACACCGACAGACACACAGACATGAACATCGACACATAGACAGTCTAACAGGCATACACAACACACACCACTTTGACTACATGAGAGGCCATTTAGCTATAGTCACATCACAGTCAACACATACAGTGGATTCGGACAGTATTCAGACCACCTGTCCTCTTTTCCACATCGTTACGTTACAGCCTCTAAAATGGGATCAAATAAACAACTGTCCTCATCAATCTACACACAAACCCCCATAATAACAAAGCAAAAAACAGGTTTTTAATTTCTTTTTGCAAATTTATGAAGAATACAAAACAGAAATACCTTATTTACATAGTATTCAGACCCTTTGCTATGAGACTCGAAATGGAGCTGAGGTGCATCCTGTTTCAGTTGATCATCCTTGAGATGCTTCTACAACTTGATTGGAGTCCACCTGTGGTAAATTCAATTGATTGGACATGATTTGGAAAGGCACACACCTGTCGCGGCACTGATCTGGTACCAAAACAATTATGCAGTATTGAAGGTCCCCAAGAACACAGTGGCCTCCATCAATCTTAAATGGAATACGTTTGGAACCACCAAGAGTCTTCCTACAGCTGTCCACCAGGCCAAACTGAGAAATCGGGGGAGAAGGGCCTTGGTCAGGGAGGTGACCAAGAACCCGATGGTCACTCTGACAGAGCTCCAGAGTTCCTCTGTGGAGATGGGAGAACCTTCCAGACGGACAACCATCTTTGCAGCACTCCACCAACCAGGCCTTTATGGTAGATTCTCTGGTCTGATGAAACCAAGATTGAACTCTTTGGCCTGGATGCCAAAGCGTCACGTCTGGAGGAAACCTGGCACCATCCCTACGGTGAAGCATGGTGGTGGCAGCATCATGCGGTGTGGATGTTTTTCAGTAGTAAGGACTAGGAGATTAGTCAGGATCGAGGGAAAGATGAACAGAGTAAAGTACAGATAGATCCTTGCTCCAGAGTGCTAAGGACCTCAGACTGGGGCGAAGGTTCACCTTCCAACAGGACAATGACCTTAAGCACACAGCCAATACAACGCAGGAGTGGCTTCGGGACAAGTCTCTGAATGCCCTTGAGTGGCCCAGCCAGAGCCCGGACTTGAACCTGATTGAACATCTCCGGAGAGACGCTCCCCCCTAACCTGACAGAGCTCGAGAGGATCTGCATAGAAGAATGGGAGGAACTCCCCAAATACAGGTGTGCCAAGTTTGTAGCGTCATACCCAAGAAGACTCAAGGCTGTAATCGCTGCCAAAGGTGCTTCAACAAAGTACTGAGTAAAGGGTCTGAATACTTATGCAAATGTGATGTTTCTGTTTTATTTCTTTATATATTTGCTAACATTTCTTAAAAACATTGCTTTGTCATTATGAGGTATTGAGGGTAGATTGATGAGGGAACAAAAACAATGTGATTATTTTAAAAATAAGACTAACATGAAAAAGTCAAGGCGTCTTGAATACTTCCCGAATGCACTGTAAATAACAAGTCAATTGAAACATTACGCCCTGCATCTACCTTCAACTGAATCATTGTGAGCATTTATAAGCTACGCATTGTGTGTATTCACATACTGCAGAGAGGTGTGTATTCACATACTGCAGAGAGGTGTGTATTCACATACTGCAGAGAGGTGTGTATTCACATACTGCAGAGAGGTGTGTATTCACATACTGCAGAGAGGTGTGTATTCACATACTGCAGAGAGGTGTGTATTCACATACTGCAGAGAGGTGTGTATTCACATACTGCAGAGAGGTGTGTATTCACATACTGCAGAGAGGTGTGTATTCACATACTGCAGAGAGGTGTGTATTCACATACTGCAGAGAGGTGTGTATTCACATACTGCAGAGAGGTGTGTATTCACATACTGCAGAGAGGTGTGTATTCACATACTGCAGAGAGGTGTGTATTCACATACTGCAGAGATTGTACCACATGTGGAGTTGATGGAGAGAATGTACTTACACCTCATCTTCATACTCTTTTGGAGGTGACACTGCTATCACCAGGTCAATCCAATCCTAAAGGCACACATTCAGATAAATAAAAATATCAGTGATGCTTGGCTCATATAACGATGAACTGTCCCTCTTCCACATAGGATTTACAGGGTTAAAAAAATATCACAGAGGAACTATTGATCCAAATAAATCTACCTCCCCCTCACTATAAAACCAACTGTCCCGATTGTCGACATTTTGACCGGGGCTGGTCTTATCAATAAGACTCATGTAAGACAAATTACCGTCAGCACAAAACAACCAGGGTAGTATTCCACAATACAGGAGCAAACTGATAGCCTCGGATATGCTCCCTCGCCTGTTTATTGAGAATAGTAAATGAAAGTTAGCTGCCTAACTCGTTGATTTATGCTGTGAGAAATAACCCCCCAGTATTTCTGATCATAGACATTGTTGTTGCTAGAGTGTAAAAGAGACAGTGAAAATCCTACCCCTCCACTGTTCCAGGCACGGGTCAGAGAGTTTTGTCCTTCTGTCAGTGAGGAGTCCGTCAGGATCTTCCCATTCACAGCCATCACCTCATCTCCTGGCACTATCCCACCTGGGGATTCACACACACAAATTACTTTTGTTTTTACATACAGCAACCTCTGGGTGAATAGTGCTGCCTATACCAACTTGCGTTTAGTAAACAGATCCCACTCAATAGCCTGGGATTCATTTCTACTTATATCGCTCCACGGGGACATAAAGGCTGCATGTACACAGGCCACACAATTCGGATTATTTTTCCACTAATTGGTCTTTTGACCAATCAAATCAACTGTTTTGCCCATAATTGGACAAAATAACAGAACTTTGAACTGTGTAAACACAGCCATAGACTAATAAGAGCAGAATCAGACCATTGAATATCATTCTGAGAGATGGAATAAACCTTTTGACATTCTGTTTGTATGTCAAATATGAAACAAAAACATGCCATTCAATTTCTATTGGTGACAACAGATGGTTGAGAGAAGATATTGATGTTTGTAACCTTTAAATTAAATCAATCCAAGTGTTGACACGTATGAACTCACCATGTTTGTCTGCCGAACCTCCATCATAAATGGCAGATACCACTAGCTTTCCCAGAGGGGAGTCTACTCCCCCCTCCACAGCCAGATCAAGTGGTCCAACCTGAGGTAAGAGAGATACATGGAAATACATGTTATCCATTCATTACATATGATTTAAAAATGCACGGTAAAGAAAATCGCATGTGACAAAACAAGCAAGTATAGTGTAGAGAATCATTGTACCATCTAAACTACTGTGAAATATAGTATTTTCAGTTGTTTGAAGCTGGAAATACATGTTATGCATTCATTAAATATGATTTAAAAATGCACGGTAAAGAAATCGCTCCGCCATTTCCTGGTTGCTAAAATTCTAATAGTTCACCTAATTTCAGTTTATGTGACAAAACAAGCAAGTATAGTGTAGAGAATCATTGTACCATCTAAACTACTGTGAAATATAGTATTTTCAGTTGTTTGAAGCTGGTGTACAAAAAAATCTAGTAAAAGATGGAAAACGCAACTTATGAACGAGAAGTATAGAAATAGCACACATAGAACAGATGTACCGCTTCTTAGACTTGCTTTCAATGAGTATGACAGATATATAACTCACATTGCCATGTGAATTTGGTCTGGTCACCAAAAGAGTTACATATTGCAGCTTTAAAGCCTTAGATGTATCATCATCATCATCATCATCATCATCATCCTACTGTATGTCTGTCTGTCTGAGGAAATAGAGATGATTCTGCAGTGCAGGAATTAACTTTTCGTTTGCCAATTAACTTCATTGTCCCCAAAGGTAAGTTTGTTTGGATCTTTCCTTAATAAAAATGTAACATCCTGAAAAGTCAAAACTGGACAGTTCATCCTGATGGTAATTCTGGTTACCTTTTTGATTCTCAGTAGTCTCACGTCTCGCCCAGCTATCTGTTCCGAGGAGAACTGTTAACACAACCAGCAGAGATGGACGGAGTCAAAACAAAACACATAACATTACAACACTGGATCACAGTGAATAGATATGTATGGATCTATACATTATATCTCTATTATATACAGTGCCTTTGGAAAGTATACAGACCCCTTGACTTTCTCCACATTTTGTTACGTTAGAGCCTTATTCTAAAATGGATTAAATAAATATAAATCCTCATCAATCTACACACAATAACACATAATGACAAAGCCAAAAAAAAACAGAAATATAATTTTTTTACTGAATTTTTTTACATAAGTATTCAGACCCTTTGCTATGAGACTTGAAATTGAGCTCAGGTGCATCCTGTTTCCATTGATCATCCTTGAGATGTTTCTACAACTTGGGAGTCCACCTGTGGTAAATTCAATTTATTGGACATGATTTTGAAAGGCACACACCTGTCTATATCAGATCCCACAGTTGACAGTGCATGTCAGAGCAAAAACCAAGCCATGAGGTCAAAGGAATTGTCCGTAGAGCTCCGAGACAGGCTTGTGTCGAGGCACAGATCTGGGGAAGGGTATCCAAACATTTCTGCAGCATTCAAGGTCCCCAAGAACACAGTGGCCTCCATCATTCTTAAATGGAAGAAGTTTGGAACACTCCTCAGTAAAAGGCACATGACAGCCCAATTAGAGTTTGCCGTTCTCTGGTCTGATGAAACCAAAATTGAACTATTTTGCCTGAATGCCAGGCATCACGTCTGGAGGAAACCTGGCACCATCTCTACGGTGAAGCATGATGGTGGCAACATCATGCTGTGGGGAAGTTTTTCAGGGGGAGTGACTGGGAGACTAGTCAGGATCGAGGCAAAAATGAACAGAGCAAAGTATAGAGAGATCCTTGATGAAAACCTGCTCCAGAGCGCTCAGGACCTCAGACTGGGGCGAAGGTTCACCTTCCAACAGGACAACTACCCTAAGCACACAGCAAAGACAACGCAAGAGTGGCCTCAAGACAAGTCTCTGAATGTCCTTTAGTGGCCCAGCCAGAGCCCAGCCAGAGCACGGACTTGAACCCGGTTGAACATCTGATTTGAACATTTGATTTGATTTGATTTGACATCTCTGGAGAGACCTGAAAATAGCTGTGCAGCAATGCTCCCCATCCAACCTGATAGAGCTTGATCTGCAGAGAAGAATGGGAGAAACTCCCCAAATACAGGTGTGCCAAGCTTGTAGCTTCATACCCAAGAAGACTCAATGCTGTAATCGCTGCCAAAGGGGCTTCAACAAAGTACTGAGTAAATGGCCTGAATACTTATGTAAATGTGTTATTTCAGTCCTTTTTGTAAGACATTTGCAAAAATTTCTAACCCTGTTTTTGCTTCATCATTATAGGATATTGTGTGTGGATTGAGGGAGAGAGAAAAATAACTATTTCATCAATTTAAATATGGCTGTAACGTAACAAAATGTAGAAAAAGTCAAGGGGGTCTGAATACTTTCCGAAGGCAATGTATGGCTTTAGGCATAGAAAACCATTTCCCTGAGGCGCATTGACTATTTCCAAGAAAGATGAGAACACTAGAGGTGTCCCACTGAGGTTTCCAGGAAGGCTATAACACAGAATGACTGTTACAGTGACTCAATGGCCACACGGAACCGAGAAGGTCAACTATGGGATGGCTCACAATGGAGATGACATTTACAAACGGCTTAATAGTCACGGTTAACAGATCTTCGTTGGCACATGTCACACGCCTGTACCCATGACATGATCCTGTACGTCTAAAGGTCTTGCAGCTATAGACAGACATACAGTACCATGGAGTGGGGATCAAAGTCTTCCACGTATTTCTGAAAGCCCTGAAAGACAAAACAACATGTTAGACAGTTCAACATGGCAATGCTGCATTGAGGTTCAGCGCCACTAGGAAGCATGGTCGAACAATAGGCCTATAATACAGGCCCTATATCACCCTGGTCTCTTAACTGATTTATTGCTCAGTAATATGACATCTTACACAGTCTGTGGTAGGAGCAGAAATGACTATCCTTTCCTTTGTTAGTCTACAGCACAGTAAAACTTCATAGGTTCAACCCGAACCAGGGCAATGTAGCGTATTACTTTTCTAAATGACGTTGGCATGTAATGATGTAATTAGGTTCTAACAGAGAACGAGTGTGGTGAGTGTACAAGGGCTAGATTTCCTTTGACAACCACTTCTGCCTTTAAATGGTATTTCAAATTGATGAATGTTATAATACAACAAAAACCAAGGCTGTGGACTCATTTTCCATGTCTTTCCAGCTCTGAAAAATAAAGTGATGACAAGGTCTATGCGACTGTAGAGAGAAGGCTAACTATACACTCGGAGTGTACAAAACATTAGGAACACCCCCCCCCCCCCCTTCCCCCAGAACAGCCTCAGTTCATCGTGGCATGGACTCTACAAGGTGTCGAAAGTGTTCCACAGGGATGCTGGCCCATGTTGACTCCGATGCTTTCCACAGTCGTGTCAAGTTGGCTGGATGTCGTTTGGGTGGTGGACCATTCTTGATACACACAGGAAACTGTTGAGCGTGAAAAACCCAGCAGCGTTACAGTTCTTGACACACTCAAGCCTGGTGTGCCTACAGGGTTGGGGAGTAACGTAAAATGGGGTTACCAAAAACGGTAACTGTAATCCGTTAAATTACCAGCAAAAATATTGTAATCAGATTACAGATACTTTTGAAAAATCTTTGACACTCCTCTGTTTTCTCAATGACATTCAAATCAACGTTGAAAAAAGGCGGAAGTTTACATTTGTTCCACCTGAGCGAGTCTGACCACAAGTCAGAGACCACTATGATAATACACCAAATGGGCTGGATGGAATGCTGGAAAAGAGCAGGCCTTCAAACTCAGTGCCTCTTTGCTTGACATCATGGGAAAATCAAAAGAAATCAGCCAAGACCTCAGAAAAAAAATGTAGACCTTGACAAGTCTGGTTCATCCTTGGGAGCAATTTCCAAACGCCTGAAGGTACCACGTTCATCTGTACAAACAATAGTACGCAAATATAAACACCATGGGACCACGCAGACGTCATACCGCTCAGGAAGGAGACGCATTCTGTCTCCTAGAGATGAACGTACTTTAGTGCGAAAAGTGCAAACCAATCCCAGAACAACAGCAAAGGACCTTGTGAAGACGCTGGAGGAAACTAGAGGTCGACTGATTAATCGGAATGGCCGATTAATTGGGGCCGATTTCAAGTTTTCATAACAATTGGAAATCGGTATTTTTGGACATTGACGATTTGGCCAATTTCTTTTTTTTAACACCTTTATTTAATGTGTATTTAACTTCTTATGGCTGGGGGCAGTATTGATTAGCTTGGATGAATAAGTTGCCCAAAGTAAACGGCCTGCTCCTCAGTCTCAGTTGCTAATATATGCATATTATTATTAGTAGTATTGGATATAAAACACTCTAAAGTTTCTAAAACTGTTTGAATGATGTCTGTGAGTATAACAGAACTCATATGGCAAGGAGAAATCCAAACAGGAAGTGAAAAAGTCTCAGCTTTGTATGTATTCACCAGAGTCTCCAATGAAATCCACTTGAGATATTAATGATGTAAGTGTGTGTGTTATCCTGTTATTATTTAGTTAACTTGTAAATAAATTATTCAACCAATTTGTGTAGTACTGAATCATGAGTAAGGCTGGTGTTTTTGTAGATGCATGAGGTTACGACTGTTCATAATGATAAGAGGTAATGATTAATAAGATGACTGTTTATCGATGTAATAGATATATCTTATAGAGTTTAATTCGGGAGATGGTAACGCTTTAAACAACCTCTTCCGTGGTGCCCCAAATTCCTAATGAGTTAGTTGTTACATGATCAATTTAGTTGGGTAACAATTAAACATAATTAGTGGATTAAATAAATAACAGTCATCAGTTTAATGAAAATAAAGTCATGACAGGTTGATTATAAATACTAGATGGTCAACTATCTGGGGGTATTTCAAGATATGCGGGGGCTTAGGAGGACTGTACTGCTGGAGAGGGCAGGTTAAATATACATTTGTAATATGGATATGGAATGTGTATTGTACTGTGAAATGTGGTTGAGAAGTGGTTTGATGCTATGCAATGCAATTTTTAGCTGCCGGGGGACTCACTGTGGTTACTGTGGTGCTTCAATATAGTGAGGATGGCTTATTAAAGAAATACAAAAAGTCTCTCTCCGTTTCTCTCTTTATGAGTTGCTTCCTCTTTCTTTCAGAGTCTCTGTCTAGGCTCCCTCTGTCTGGGCTCCCTCTGTCTGGGCTCCCTCTGTCTAGGCTCCCTCTGTCTGGGCTCCCTCTGTCTGGGCTCCCTCTGTCTGGGCTCCCTCTGTCTGGGCTCCCTCTGTCTAGGCTCCCTCTGTCTGGGCTCCCTCTGTCTGGGCTCCCTCTGTCTGGGCTCCCTCTGTCTGGGCTCCCTCTGTCTGGGCTCCCTCTGTCTAGGCTCCCTCTGTCTGGGCTCCCTCTGTCTGGGCTCCCTCTGTCTGGGCTCCCTCTGTCTGGGCTCCCTCTGTCTGGGCTCCCTCTGTCTGGGCTCCCTCTGTCTAGGCTCCCTCTGTCTGGGCTCCCTCTGTCTGGGCTCCCTCTGTCTGGGCTTCCTCTGTCTAGGCTCCCTCTGTCTAGGCTCCCTCTGTCTGGGCTCCCTCTGTCTGGGCTCCCTCTGTCTGGGCTCCCTCTGTCTGGGCTCCCTCTGTCTGGGCTCCCTCTGTCTGGGCTCCCTCTGTCTGAGCTCCCTCTGTCTGGGCTCCCTCTGTCTGGGCTCCCTCTGTCTGGGCTCCCTCTGTCTGGGCTCCCTCTGTCTGAGCTCCCTCTGTCTAGGCTCCCGAGTGGCGTAGTGGTCTAAGGCACTGTATCTCAGTGCAAGAGGCATCACTATAGTACCTGATTCAAATCCAAGCTGTATCACATCTGGCTGTGATTGGGAGGGTGGCGCACAATCGGCCCAGCATTGTCCGGGTTTGGCTGGAGTAGGCCGTCATTGTAAATAAGAATTTGTTCTTAACTGACTTGCCTAGTTAAAGTTAAAGATTTCAAGTTTTCATAACAATTGGAAATCGGTATATTTGGACAACCGAGTGGGGCTGGCTAATAAGTCCTTAGTGCTCAGGTAAAACAATTTGGCTAATCTATACTTCCATATTTCCAAATCCTATTCTTGAAGATCAAAGGGTATAACATTTATTGGAATGACTGGTTTTTAATGTAAAGATATAATTTAATTGTATTATTATTATATGCAGTAGAAAGCGATGGATAACAAGCGATTGTTAAAACCAACACATTTCAGTGTTTCAGCACATTGGTTGCTACTATAAAATAGATGTTTTTGAAGTAAACTTCCATTGTCCTACCAAGAGTTTCCAAATATCCGTTTTCTGTTTGCTCCACTGTTCAACAACCTTGTCTTGTAAAGCGGGATAGCAACAGCATTTCTTATTTTCACTTCAAAACATTGTAAAAGGAGGTTCATTGATATACACGCACACAAACACCGTCATTTGTGGCCTTCAAAATCTGAGGGCCACAGCTCCTCAATCTCTATTCAGGAGAAAGAGGACTCATGTCTCAACCACTGCAGCAACAGCTCAGTTAACAAGGCAATCACACTGCACTTTCCATTTCAAAAAGCAGACGTCTCCCGTTTGAAACAAATGCCAATTTAATTGTAAAGCGTCCTTCATGACTGAAGATATCAGTCTGAGGGAGCCAGAATGAATGTTAATTAAATCTGGCTGAATGAGAAGCCAATGACATTGATGCTCTCTGCGGTACAAAAGGCTCTCTGCGGTACAAGTTTGTATCTCAAATAGCATCCTATTCCCTATATAGTGCACTACTTTCCACCAGCTATAGTGCAGAATATGTGCAATAGCAGGGTGCCACAGAGATTATTTTAAGGCAAGGAATGTCAACTCGAGGTTTTTAATGACAATGATCTGTAGGGTCGAGTAAAAACATGGAAGCCCTTCTTCCCATTGCACAGGAAGTTGGTTGTGGTCTCAGTTTGTATCGAACACTCATATGCCATTTACAGCGGGACAATGGACTGTCAGTTCAGGGCAACCTGAACACTAAAAAGAAGACGTACAACCACATATCTACACTACTCAGCATCCACACCATCTGCATATCTACCTTGAGACAAAAGAAGGCCCAATGCATGTGCATAATACTTAACTTCCACAGTCAATTTAGTTGAGCTATCGAATGTGTACAAGGGACTACTGCATCCAACAGAAAGGACAGGTTGGGAACCAGGGAAATAAAGGAGGCAGTCACTCCACACGTCACTCTGAGGAAGAAAGGTGGATTGATTTAGATTAGAAAGAACAAGGGAAAACAGCCACTAAACTAGTGAGAACCACTCAGAGCAGAGGAGAACACAGTCAGGGGGTGATGGATTACTTGTCTCTTGTTGTTGGACCTAAACGAGGTGTTATACGTCACCATCCGTTTCAGCATCTCCGGGGGCTGTAACACAGGAACCAGACAGTAGTCATTAGAGATTGACACTACGACACCTCGCTTTCCCTCCCCCCCCAAGCTCCTTCCCTCCCTCTATGCCTTAGGGTGTGTCATGACTGTTCTGTGAGGATCTGAACGGGTCGGATCAGCTTGGCAATGGATGACAATAACAAGGCCCTCTCTCTCCCACGGGGCTCCTGGGGGGTCGACAGTTCACACCCTGTCATAAATTACAGGAGAAGGAGACTTTCTCTCCCACTCCAGTATTTAACCCAAGGAATGTTCTTTGTTTCACAGTTTTCCGGCCGAAACTCTAGCACATCAGAAGTGAATACTGGAACAATAATTATAACATAAGAATATGGGGAATGGTCAGTGGGGAGCTAAAGAAAACTACAGCCTGGTACGGCAACTTCATCACCCTCAACCGCTAGGCTCTCCAGAGGGTGGTGCAGTCTGCACAACGCATCACCGGGGGCAACCTACCTGCCCTCCATGACAACAACAGCACCCGATGTCACAGGAAGGCCAAAAAGATCATCAAGGACATCAACCACCCGAGCCACAGCCTGTTCACACCACTATCATCCAAAAGGCGAGGTCAATACAGATGCATCAAAGCTGGGACTGAGAGACTGAAAAACAGCTTCTATCTCAAGGCCATCAGACTGCTAAAGAGCAATCACTAACTCAGAGAGGCTGCTGCCTACATTGAGACCCAATCACTGGCCACTTTAATAAATTAATCATTAGTCACTTTATACAATTCACTCTAAATAATGCCACTTTAATAATGTTTACATATCTTACATTACTCATATCACATGTATATACTGTATTTTATACCATCTACTGCACCTTGCCTATGCTGCTCAGCAATCGCTCATCCATATACTTACATGTATATATTCTCATTTAGCCCTTTAGATTTGTGTGTATTAGGTAGTTGTTGGGGAAATGTTCGATATTACTGCACTGTCTGTACTAGAAGCACAAGCATTTCACTACACTCACATTATCATCTGCTAACCATGTGACAAATAAAATGTAATTAAAAACTGTACGGACGTAATACTGTAACTTGGAAAGTATATCCCCTTTATCTGTCAAGTTTCCATCCAATACATTGTGCATATAATATGACATATTAAGAAGGTATTGTTGTTAAGATATGAAAGTTATTTTAGGAGGTATAAGAGAATCTATCTCCTATAAACTGTGCATAAGTAAGTATATAAGTAGGTAGCCACGCCCCGATAAGGTCAGAGAGAGTGTCAGACGGACGGAACCGTCCCCTTCGGCCAGAGGACATAAAAGGTTTGCCAACAGAGATTAACATCAGACCAGGAAACGTGAGGCGGTAGCTACATTTATGAAAAGGTTGTAACTTTGAACCTCAACACGAGGTGAAGAAATAAACTCACCTTCCTTTAGACAAGTGAGACGGCGAGCTGCAGCTTATGTCCATCGTGGTCCAAATGCTGAATAATCAACACGAGGTGTAGATGAGAATCTCACCTCCCAGACAATCACTGAGACAGTTGATTAGCTGTCTTGAGTCAAATATCTAGAAAAGCGAATCTAAGTGAGACTATACTACTACGCTCATCACCAATGGGAACAGTCGACACGGCTGGCTAGCTATCTTCCAGAGTGAACATTAGTCGAAGATGGGAAAGTGGAGACGCCTTTCAGACAATCAGAGCCATACAGCTTAACACTGAAAGGCCAACAACCTTCCTAAGGAGGGTTGATTCCGACCGAACAAAGGCACTCACATGTAAATACATTCATGATCTCTTATTCCAAACGGGCAGTGGTTTGTGTGCAAACTATATGATTAATGTGAGAATAGTTCTGAAATGTATCGACGATAAGTGTCTTTTTCTCTTTCTCTCCCTCTCCATGTCGTTGTGTAAAAAGCCACCATATTGTAGAAGTCCGCCAGGGACCTTTGTCTCATGTATTAAGTGTGTGTGTTATCCTGTTATTATTTAGTTAACTTGTAAATAAATTATTCAACCAATTTGTGTAGTACTGACTCATGAGTAAGGCTGGTGTTTTTGTAGATGCATGAGGTTACGACTGTTCATAATGATAAGAGGTAATGATTAATAAGATGACTGTTTATCGATGTAATAGATATATCTTATAGAGTTTAATTCGGGAGATGGTAACTCTTTAAACAACCTCTTCCGTGGTGCCCCAAATTCCTAATGAGTTAGTTGTTACATGATCAATTTAGTTGGGTAAAAATTAAACATAATTAGTGGATTGAATAAATAACAGTCATCAGTTTAATGAAAATAAAGTCACGACAGGTTGATTATAAATACTAGATGGTCAACTATCTGGGGGTATTTCAAGATATGCGGGGGCTTAGGAGGACTGTACTGCTGGAGAGGGCGGGTTAAATATACATTTGTAATATGGATATGGAATGTGTATTGTACTGTGAAATGTGGTTGAGAAGTGGTTTGATGGTATGCAATGCAATTTTTAGCTGCCGGGGGACTCACTGTGGTTACTGTGGTGCTTCAATATAGTGAGGATGGCTTATTAAAGAAATACAAAAAGTCTCTCTCCGTTTCTCTCTTTATGAGTTGCTTCCTCTTTCTTTCAGAGTCTCTTTCTAGGCTTCCTCTGTCTGGGCTCCCTCTGTCTGGGCTCCCTCTGTCTGGGCTCCCTCTGTCTGGGCTCCCTCTGTCTGGGCTCCCTCTGTCTAGGCTCCCTCTGTCTAGTCTCCCTCTGTCTAGGCTCCCTCTGTCTAGGCTCCCTCTGTCTAGGCTCCCTCTGTCTGGGCTCCCTCTGTCTGGGCTCCCTCTGTCTGGGCTCCCTCTGTCTGGGCTCCCTCTGTCTGGGCTCCCTCTGTCTGAGCTCCCTCTGTCTAGGCTCCCTCTGTCTGGGCTCCCTCTGTCTAGGCTCCCTCTGTCTGGGCTCCCTCTGTCTGGGCTCCCTCTGTCTGGGCTCCCTCTGTCTGGGCTCCCTCTGTCTGGGCTCCCTCTGTCTAGGCTCCCTCTGTCTAGGCTCCCTCTGTCTGGGCTCCCTCTGTCTGGGCTCCCTCTGTCTAGGCTCCCTCTGTCTGGGCTCCCTCTGTCTGGGCTCCCTCTGTCTGGGCTCCCTCTGTCTGGGCTCCCTCTGTCTGAGCTCCCTCTGTCTGGGCTCCCTCTGTCTGGGCTCCCTCTGTCTGGGCTCCCTCTGTCTGAGCTCCCTCTGTCCGGGCTCCCTCTGTCTGGGCTCCCTCTGTCTGGGCTCCCTCTGTCTGGGCTCCCTCTGTCTGAGCTCCCTCTGTCTGGGCTCCCTCTGTCTAGGCTCCCTCTGTCTAGGCTCCCTCTGTCTGAGCTCCCTCTGTCTAGGCTCCCTCTGTCTGGGCTCCCTCTGTCTGAGCTCCCTCTGTCTGGGCTCCCTCTGTCTAGGCTCCCTCTGTCTGGGCTCCCTCTGTCTGGGCTCCCTCTGTCTAGGCTCCCTCTGTCTAGGCTCCCGAGTGGCGTAGTGGTCTAAGGCACTGTATCTCAGTGCAAGAGGCATCACTATAGTACCTGATTCAAATCCAGGCTGTATCACATCTGGCTGTGATTGGGAGGGTGGCGCACAATCGGCCCAGCATTGTCCGGGTTTGGCCGGTGTAGGCCGTCATTGTAAATAAGATTTTGTTCTTAACTGACTTGCCTAGTTAAATAAAGGTGAACTTAAAAACCTTTTTTTTTTAAGTCTGTCTCTCTGTCAACATCAGCAAAACCTTCACCTGGGATCAACTTCACTTTACAAGTGGTAAGGAAATAATCCTCCATGTTGGTACCACACTATCTAATCTGAATCCTAACTAGACTGTAGCTAAATGCTTTGGATCTTCTAGAGCTAACACAGCAGCCAATCAAAAGGGGACCATCGTGCTCTCCCAGAACTTTGGTTGGGGCGTAAAACCTGTAAACTCATATAAGCAAAAAGATGGGTCTGCACTCAAAAAGATGTTGCGTAAGGCTGATATCATTTTTCGATTTGGTTTATTATTTTATTTGCATCAGCAGTAGCGTATACAGATGTTTCTCCTTTTAATGATCAGCATTTACAGGGAACACAGGTGAGCAACTGACGAGCAACAGGTGCTTCTAATCGAGGTTGCCACTCATCTGCCAATCAGATTCTCTGGTCTACACGCATAAAATGCAAAGGAATACCGAATTATAGGGTACTGGAGCGGGCACAAAGAGCAATTGGGGTTATGAGACGTGAACCGTCCGCTCATTTGGATACACTATATACATGTACGAGATAGCTTACCACAAAGGGCATCAGGCTAGATCGTGCTTCTACACCTGCATTGCTTGCTGTTTGGGGTTTTAGGCTGGGTTTCTGTACAGCACTTTGAGATATAAGCTGATGTACGAAGGGCTATATAAATACATTTGATTTGATTTGATTTGATAAATATGTGAATCTAACTCATAAATGATATGCAAAATATGATATGGACAGTGTTCTTGATAAGGACAGGGTTTAAATTGCTCACCTGTGTCCTATAAATTCTGTTTTGAACTAAAAACATTACCTACAGACTTGAAGAAGGCTGCAAAGCCAAAATGTTTGACGCAGTGAAAAGAATAAAACAATTGAAAAAATGGAAAAGTCAACTTTATGCGACATCTTTTTAGTGCTAACACAGCAGTCACCAAACGTCAGAGCCTGAAACGAACTGCACCTAAAACTGTACTGTAGGCTATATCCACGGGTGGTGGCCATCCAT
The DNA here is from genome assembly GCF_002021735.2 of Oncorhynchus kisutch. NCBI lineage: Eukaryota > Metazoa > Chordata > Actinopteri > Salmoniformes > Salmonidae > Oncorhynchus > Oncorhynchus kisutch. Next base: position 4,178,606 of record NC_034195.2, read on the forward strand.
TTCATCAACAGGCACTTATGACAGGAGGGAGAGATGGGCTGAGATGGGAATCCTGTTTGGTCTAAATAGCAACAGATAGAGCGTCAGTCTTACAGACGGACAGTGGGGCTTGAGAGGGTCTCAGCATCTATCAAACTGCAGCAGAGCTTCTCCTCTGTTTCTGTGACTCTGACTCATAAGGCAGATAACGGCTTGGGTTGGTCTGGTGATCTAAGCCGCTGCTGCAGGCATTCTGGATAACGGCTTGGGTTGGTCTGGTGATCTAAGCCGCTGCTGCAGGCATTCTGGATAACGGCTTGGGTTGGTCTGGTGATCTACTGCTTCGATTCCGTCCCACCGCTCTTTCAGCAATCGCTCTCCTACCATTCACCTACAGCTCTCTCTCTATCCAATAAACGTCCAAAGATGTATATAGAGAGAGATTTTTGAAACAATCCAAAATAATTAGGTTCCGCCTTTGTAACTTTTGTCTGTGAACTTAAGGGCTTTTCCCCCCTGTGGATCTGTCCCCTTTCAGATGAATAGCATCGCAAAGACTCAGACAACCTATAGACAACCTATCGGGAACATCAATGCATTCCGAATTTCAGACAGGCAAAGAAACAATACACTCTCACTCCTCTCACTATTGACTATATACTCCTCCTGATAAGGAAGTTAGCATCGGTACACTAACCAGCCTTGTCTGGTGCAGCAGAGAAACAGCGTGAACAAACGTAGCACCCCGGCTAGGGAGAGTGACAGGAGAACACAGCAAGCATGCGGAGAGGGGTTGAGGGTGTTTAGGGAGAGGGAGAGAGGAGGAGTAGGCGGACAGTCTGTGTTTCTTACCAAGCCCTCAGCGTGTAGGGCAGGTCGATGGGACTGATTCTGGGACAGCATGACTGGTTTAGACATGACAGGGGCCATCTGACGCCTCTGGTTGGGCGGGCTAGGAGCGATTTGCTATTAGGAACATCCGAGCAGTGGCAGAAAGGACAGCAAACAATGGGGTTACAGTGGGCTTCAGTGAGCAGAGCGCCATGGACATTATTGAAAAGAACACATAGGAATTCTACTGCTAAAACCCAGAGCAAACCGCTCATTATAAAACCACTGACATCAGAGCTTTAACCCTGTGATTTAACCCTATATACACTACCGTTCAAAAGTTTGGGGTCACTTACAAATGTCCTTGTTTTTGAAGCACATTTTTTTGTCCATTAAAATAAAATAAAATTGATCGGAAATACAGTGTAGGCATTGTTAATGTTGTAAATGACTATTGTAGCTGGAAACGGCGGATTTTTTAGGGAATATCTACATAGGTGTACAGAGGCCCATTATCAGCAACCATCACTCCTGTGTTCCAATGGCACGTTGTGTTAGCTAATCCATTTTATGGGCTAATTGATCTTTAGAAAACCCTTTTGCAATTATGTTTGTACAGCTGAAAACTGTTGTGCTGATTAAAGAAGCAATACAACTGGCCTTCTTTAGACTAGTTGAGTATCTGGGACATCAGCATTTGTGGGTTCGATTACAGGCTCAAAATGGCCAGGAACATTCTTCTGAAACTCATCAGCCTATTCTTGTTCTGAGAAATGAAGGCTATTCCATGTGAGAAATTGCCAAGAAACTGAAGATCTGGTACAACGCTGTGGACTACTCCCTTCACAGAACAGCGCAAACTGTCTCTAACCAGAATAGAAAGAGGAGTGGGAGGCCCCGGTGCACAACTGAGCAAGAGGACAAGTACATTAGAGTGTCTAGTTTGAGAAACAGACGCCTCACAATTCCTCAACTGCCAGCTTCATTAAATAGTACCCACACAACACCAGTCTCAACGTCAACAGTGAAGAGGCGACTCTGGGATGCTGGCCTTCTAGGCAGAGTTCCTCTGTCCAGTGTCTGTGTTCTTTTGCCCGTCTTAATCGTTTCTTTTTATTGGCCAGTCTGAGATATGGCTTTTTCTTTGCAACTCTGCCTAGAAGGCCAGCATCCCGGAGTCGCCTCTTCAACATTAACAATGACTACACTGTATTTCTGATCAATTTGATGTTATTTGAATGGACTTTTTTTTCTAAGTGACTCCAAACTTTTGTATATGTGGTATATACTATATATGTTTAACCCCGTAAGATCAGAGCCCTGGGAATGTTCCAGAACTATGAAGAACTCTAAAGTCAACAGCTCTCCAGCTTGTCTAAACATTTGCTGACATCACAGAAGAACTTCCTCCACTACAGGAGCGATCTAGGCAGGCTCTCTCAAAGATCGAATGATGGGGGGGAGCAGACTTACCAGGGAATTGCTTACATTGGAGATGCCACTGATATGGGAAGTATTTCTCATCACCTGAACCAGGAAAACACAGTAGTTTCATGTACTTATCCATGAATGACCATTATAGAACACTACTGGAATTGTAATGTCACACACACACACACACACACACACACACAGTGGTGGTTTCGAATGGAACACACATGTAGGAAAGGAGATATCATGCACTTGAAGAGGAGCTATTCAGTCGTGACTCACAACTTCTCTCGTCTACACACGATCTTACCCACCACGTCACACCATGCAACTCTACACCCACTGCTGTCGAATTCGATAACACAATACAAAATCAGAGCCACCGCAAACAGACCAAATAAAAACCAACAACTGCATCCATGGTTGCACTTCATCGGAGAGGAAGTTGACATTGTTCTTCACAACATTCAGTCAGTAATGTGTTTCCTCTCCCTTTTATGAATGAAATAACCATCTTCCCGGCACAGATCATGCAGAGTACCGTCCTTAAACATTCCCCTGCCCCCTTGATGTTCTGAGATCTGAAGGAACAAGATGTTAGCAGGAATGTAACAGCCTCTCTTCCCTCAACCAATTGGGTGGTTTAGTGGATGCCATCACAGTAGTTGCTCACACCTGTCCGCTCCTATCAGCTCTGCTTAAAACGTTTTTTTTTGGGGGGGGGGGGGGCAAGGGAAACGGGCTAGGGGTTGTTTTCAAACCAAGCCATAGTCACACCAGGGAGGCTACCTTAGGGCTGGAGGGGTAGGACATTTCACTGGCGTTGGACGAGTAGTAACCGCCCCTCGGCATGTACCCGCCCCCTTCCCACTCGCTCCTTGTCTCTGGGGGACTGGTGGGATGGTGGTGGTAGCCTCCATGGGACCCTCCCCCCAACTGCTCCTCAGGGTGCTGTGAGGGTGGGGGCGGAGAGGGTGGGGCAGGAGGAGGGGGAGGCTGAGGGGAGGGACGGGGAGAGGACGGGGGCCTGTAGGACTGGAAGGTAGGGGGATAGTGTGAGGAGGAGGGAGGAAAGTGGGAAATTGGGGTAGGAGGGTAGTGAGAGGAGATGGAGGTAGGAGGGTACTTAGAAAAAGGAGGTGGAGGGGGAGGTGGGGGTGGAGGTGGAGGTGGGGGTGGCGGAGGAGGAGGAGGAGGAGGAGGGGGCTGGCGTCCTCTGGAAGCCGCGGTAGAAGCAGAGGGAGGGGGCTTGCGGGTGGAGGGGGGAGAAGGGGGGAGGCGTTGGGGCGATGGTCGTGGTGAGGCAGGAGAGAAGTTGGGGGTGGTGGGGTTGAGTCTGGAAGAGGGTGGAGGGAGAGGTAGGGGGGGCGGGGGCTGGGAGGAAGAAGGCTGGGTGGGGGCCAGTCTCTTCAGGGGCCCCCTCAGGCTCTGGTCCACCTCATCCAAGTTCAAATCATCAAGGTCAGTGGTGGCCAGCTGGAGACCCCCGGGGAAACGCCTCACCATGGGCCCAGAGGCAGGAGACCGAGGAGGGGACATCTGAAGGACAAGCCCAGCCTCTCAGACACTCACAACCACAGAGCTATCATGGTACACACAGTCACAGAGCATTGTGGCCTACGAAAAAACATTAGCAATGTTGGCCTAATTAGCAACAGAAGGGAAAAAACATGAAATGATTGAAGAACAGTTACTACACATAAAGGTATCAGATGTGATAGGACCACCGGTGTTCCTAGCTGATACACAGATAAGAGAAGGGGTTCTAGATGTACCTCTGGGGACTCGTTCTCCACACAGGAAATCTGTTCCAGGCGTGTCTGACAGAGACGTTCCACCCAGTGCTGCACCTTCTCTGACTCCTCCAGATCCTCCCGCTCTGTCTCTGACACCTGGGGCACGGCACAGCGCAACGCAATACTCAAGCCTGGGTCCCTGACTCCCGTATAGAAAAACATACTGTATAACTCAAGGCTGGGTCCCTGACTCTTGTATAGAACAACATACGGTATAACTCAAGGCTGGGTTAGGGCTTAGTCATACACCAAAGTATAAATGAATAAAGAAGACCCACCCTATTGGCAAGGTCAGTCTACTGATCATTACTCCTACCTCCCGCGCCATTCTACTGATCATTACTCCCACCTCTAGCGCCAGTCTACTGATCATTACTCCTACCTCCCACGCCAGTACTCCTATCACCCGCGCCAGTCTACTGATAATTACTCCTACCTCCCACGCCAGTCTACTGATCATTACTCCTACCTCCGGCGCCAGTCTGCTGATCATTACTCCTACCTCCTGTGTCAGTCTACTGATCGTTACTCCTAACTCCCGCACCAGTCTACTGATCATTACTCCTACCTCCCGCGCCAGTCTACTGATCATTAATCATACCTCCTACGCCAGTCTACTGATCCTTACTCCGACCTCCTGCGCCAGTCTACTGATCATTACTCCTACCTCCCGCGCCAGTCTACCGATCATTACTCCGACCTCCTGCGTCAGTCTACTGATCATTACCCCTACCTCCTGTGCCAGTCTACTGATCATTAATCCTACCTCCTACGCCAGTCTACTGATCATTACTCCTACCTCCCGCGTCAGTCTGCTGATCATTACTCCTACCTCCCGCGCCAGTATACTGATCATTACTCCTACCTCCCGCGCCAGTCTACTGATCATTACTCCTACCTCCCGCGCCAGTCTGCTGATCATTACCCCTACCTCCTGCGTCAGTCTACTGATCGTTACTCCTACCTCCCGCGCAAGTCTACTGATCATTACTCCTACCTCCCGCGCCAGTCTGCTGATCATTACTCCTACCTCCTGCGTCAGTCTACTGATCGTTACTCCTACCTCCCGCGCCAGTCTACTGATCATTACTTCTACCTCCCGCGCCAGTCTACTGATCGTTACTCCTACCTCCTGCGCCAGTCTACTAATCATTACTCCTACCTCCCGAGCCAGTCTACTGATCATTACTCCTACCACCCACGCCAGTCTACTGATCATTACTCCTACCTCCCACGCCAGTCTACTGATCGTTACTCCTACCTCCCACGCCAGTCTACTGATCATTACTCCTACCTCCCACGCCAGTCTACTGATCATTACTTCTACCTCCCACGCCAGTCTACCGATCACAATTCCTACCTCCTGCACCAGTCTACTGATCTTCAGCTGCTTCTCTCGTTCATACATCTCCTCCTTCTCTGCAGCCAGCTTGAGCTCAAACTCCATCTCCTTCTTGTTTTTCCTCTGTTCCTGCAGGGTGTCTGTGTTGGACACCTTCTTCTTCTTCCTCTTCTTCTCTCCTTTCTGAGATATCATTCATATTCATCGTTACAGAAACCAGGGAGAAACCAGAACCCATTCCACCCCAAACTGTCCAAACCGTACAAGGACCAAGACTAGAAACTGCACAGTAAGGTTCGACAATAATATATTATAGAACCGCCACGGCACTGTGGTGACAGAACCAGTGAACGAGTGATGTTATTTTAAGTTAAAAATGTCCGTTAACTTTGACAGAACACATCTCACAGCACACCAAACCGCGACCGTACAGAATACCTTGCGGAGCGTGGGCAGCTTCCCTTCGTAGCGATAAAACCATCCGAAAGCTAGAGAGAGAGAAAAAACAACGCCAAACAGAGTCACTCGGATGCCGAGGCAGGAATTAGCCTGGTCCCAGATTTGTTTGTGCTTTCGCCTACTCCACTGTCATTGTCAAGCCAAACCTGCATTGCATGACAATTCCATGACGAGAGCAGGAACAGACTGACACTCAGGCTAAGGAGGACTCAGAGCAGAACTTTCAGCAACTATGGAGAACAGCTCAAGGGGTTGTATTGAGAAAGATGGCACCGTGTTAAGAGGAATGCTCGGCAGTTTCTGAAATACATGAACAGCTAGCTAAAGCAGAAACAGCCTAGCATCCAGGCTATCCCTACTAAGGTGTGGGAGCCTGTCAGTGGGTTTTGATTGTCAAAGGAAATCGAGCATGTAGTGCGTGTTATTGTAGTGCATCTCTGACACTGCGATCTGTGGGTACACTGTGAGACCCGTCACTCACTTCACTCCCCTCTTCCTCCTCCTCCTGCTGCTCTTCATCGTCGTCGTCAGCCTGAAAAGAGCTTGCTGCAACGTCTGGCAGTGGAGGAAGTCAGAGAAGCACGGCACACAGTGGAGGAAGAGAGGAGACAGACAGCATGCAAAGAGGTGAAACACAACTGTAAGTCTAGGCCCTTACAGTTTCTGCTGATCTACACGGCCTTCCTTGGATCTATTCATTCATCTGTAGCCCTCAAACGCAGCTCTGTACCTCGAAGTTCCACTGCATTTTTTCATTGTTCCCCTCGAGTCAGGGGCGCTCCTGTAGTCAGGAAGCGTCAAGTCTAAGTCCAAGAGGTTTCTAAACCGCTTCTACCCCCAAGCCATAAGACTCCTGAACATATAATCAAATGGCTAACGAGACTATTCACATTACCCCCCCTACTCTCTGTTGTTATCATCTACAACTAACCGGTGACCCCCGCACATGGACTCTGTACCGGTACCCCCCTGTATATGGTCTCGCTATTGTTATTTTGCTGCTGCTCTTTAATTACTTGTTACTTTTATTTCTTATTCTTCTTATTTTTTTTCTACTGGATTGTTGGTTAGGGGCTCGTAAGTAAGCATTTCACTGTAAGGTCTACTACACCTGTTGTATTCAGCGCACGTGACTAATAAAATATGATTTTATTTAGACCTGTGACACCAGGTGTGTGCAATTAATTATCAGGTAGAAAAGAAAACCAGCAGGCTCCGGACCTTCTGGGGTCAGAGTTGAGTACCCCTGCTCTACAGATTCATTAGACACTATCAGAGGTACCACCTGACCTACTGTTCTTACCAGAGTTCTTGGACTTGGGGGGTGCGGTGTTGATTTCAGGCGGGGCCGGGGAGGGACTCTTGGTTTTGGGTTTCTCTCTAGGTGCCCAGTCCTCCTCCCACTCCCTGTGATGCTTCCTCTCCGCAGCCTCGATCCTACGCGCACACAGGCACGCACACAAACGCATGCATCCACACAAGCGCGCGCACATGAACACACACAGGTCAGGAGGTCACTGGGTCATCCCAACTAAACATTCTCTGATATAGTTGTGAACACACAAGAGAACTGAAGCTCTCTGAGCTCAACTACACGGTCTGTGAAGTTTTGATAGATCCTGGGTTCCCTTCATGCAATACTCCCAGTCCCTGACTGATCTGCCTGTTTGACTGCGGAAACAATTAGCCATATGCGTAACATTACGTACGTAACATACATACATACGTAACATTACGTACGTAACATACATACATACGTAACATTACGTACGTAACATACATACATACGTAACATTACGTACGTAACATACATACATACGTAACATTACGTACGTAACATACATACATATGTAACATTACGTACGTAACACGATACACAGACTACAGAAAGAGCTATGAATTTGCAAAGCGGGGGTGAAAACCCACTTCTCCATCTCCTTCCGATAGCGTTCCTCTTCCTCGGCAGTCTTCTGAGAAATCTCCATCTTTCTCCTGTTCGCAACACAAAGAAACATTTAAATGTATTTATATGTGCGGTATGGATGACTAAAATCAAATTTTATGGGAAATAACAACATATTCTGAAATTGTATAGGACTGAGATACTGTATATTATACAGCCTATTCGTCTGGAGATAGCGTCTGAGAACACCTGCTCTTTCTATGACAAACTGACCAGGTGAATCCAGGTGAAAGCTATGATCCCTTATTGATGTCACTTGTTAAATCCACTTCAATCAGTGTAGATGAAGGGGGCGGAGACAGGTTAAAGAATGACGTTTAAGCCTTGAGACATGGATTGTGTGTGTGCGCCATTCAGATGGCAACAGGGCAAAATATTGAAGTGCCTTTGAACGGGGTTTGCAACACTGCTGGGTTTTTCACGCTCAACAGTTTCCCTTGTGTATCAAGAACGGTCCACCACCCAAACGACATCCGGCCAACTTGACACAACTGTGGGAAGCATCGGGGTCAACATCGGCCAGCATCCCCGTGGAAAGCCTTCAGACACCTTGTAGGGTCCATGCCCAGACGAATTGAGGCTGTTCTGAATATTAGGATATACACTGGCATACTCAGTGGTATATCTCATTTGTCAATCAGGAAAAAAAACTAATATTTTGTTTTGCTTGTCTCTGATTGCTACCACTGCGAGTGAAACGCCTGTTATTTTCTAGTGTACAGGGCCAAGAGATAAAGTCTCTGTGCTCTATGGCTGTCAGCACCTGACTATTTTGGCAAACTGAACGTGGGTTATCAAGTGAAAACCAACATACAGTATGTTTCAGTCCTCACGCATTGTCTGTGCTCTCCCTCTCTCTCTCTGGGTGTGTCAAGAGAGGCATCTGTTTATAAAGCATATGCACAGACAACAATAACTTTTAGCAAAAATACATCATGATCAGTTTATGAATTCCCAATTGCCAAAGCTCCAGCTTTCTGAATAAAATAATCATTTATAGTCATCAATTGCTGGTTTTGATGCTTTATCTGTCCAACCTTCCCATCATTATTTGGGCTGCCTATTTCCGTACAATAGTTCAGTACAATAGTTTTCCCTTCAAAGGGCCTTATCTATTCTGATAAAGCCCCAGCCACATTGGAAATATGTCTTTGAGTTGCCCTTGATGATTTTAAATGCCATACATCCAATGATGTGGTTTAAATTGGGTTTTAAATCTCAAAACAAATCAACCGATCAATCAGTCCACTGATATCCACTCACTGCCTCTCTTTCTCCTGCTGCTCCTTGACCATCTTGTTAGTCTCCAGGGCAACCCTTTTCTGGTGCATCAACTCTCGTCTGTCCAGCTCCCTGCGAGCCTCCACCGCCAGACGCTCCTCGTCTGTCATAAACAACTCACTGCCCTGTGGGGGGGGGGGGGGGGGGGTCAGAGGATTCAAATATCTCAATTTTTAAACATTTGGTGTGCCTTAGAATTAAAAACCTCCTATCGATTACCAAACGGTGTATATATAATGTATGCCTCTGGGGTTGGACACCCAAACATTTGATACGGCTGACAGCCTGTTCTGAACTGGAGCAACTCGTGCGACAAGAAGTTGCCCCTCCCCCCCATCCCTCCCGCTGATTGGGGCGTCAGGTAGCCTAGTGGTTAGAGCGTTGGGCCAGTAACTGAAAGGTTGCTAGATTAAATCCCGGACCTGACAAGGTCAAAATCTATCGTTCTGCCCCTGAACAAGGCAGTTAACCCACTGTTCCTAGGCCGTCATTGTAAATAAGCATTTGTTCTTAACTGACTTGCCTAGTTAAATAAATAAATTAACTGTTGTGTGATTTGACCTTTGACCTAATCATTTTGTATTTGTATTTATGTATTAACCTTTATTTAACTAGGCAAGTCAGTTAAGCACAAATTCTTATTTAAGAACAAATCCTTATGTTCCCATAATCTCCAAACTGTTCCCTTTCAATTACTAGCATGGTTATGCGTATACCTTTCATATCTCTTCTGTAAGAAACATTTCAATTTAGCCCTAACCACATAGGCCCATTCCCACGAGTGTAATTAACTCCAGACCTGTGTGGAAGCACCTGCTTTCAAGACTTTGTATCCCTCTTTAACTGAAGCATTTCCTTTATTTTGGCAGTTAACTGTATGTCACCGGTGTTAACTCGCTCAAGTATATGGACGAATCAATAAGAGGCACTCCGCACTTGTTTGCACACAAAGCAACAGAACATTTACACAGGAACAATTCTCAATTGAACGGTACCTCCTCTGCTAGCAGTAAATGAGAGGAGACGTCGTGTCGCAAGCACACAGCCCTGTAACCGAGGCCTGATGACAACCACCTTGGTAAATGACTTTCCTCCAGAAGCAGACTTTGTCTGTGTAAATGTAACATGTTCGAAAGATAGACAAACACATTATCCTACTCTGTAGGTGGATATAATGCAGATCACAGGAGGTTGGTGGCACCTTAATTGGGGAGGAGGGGCTCGTGGTAATGGCTGGAGCGGAATGAGTGGAATGGTATCAGATACGTCAAACACGCGGTTTCCATGGTTTCCACGTGTCTGATGTTTCCATGGTTTCCACGTGTCTGATGCCATTCCATTTGCTCCGTTCCAGCCATTATTATGAGCCGTCCTCCCCGCAGCAGCCTCCACTGATGCAGATGTTGTTGTCTTCTGCATTACCTGTGTAAACTGTGGTGCAGGTATAAAGCTTACTTGGCTCTAGTGTAAATTTGGATAAAAGATTGCTAAAAATCTAAGTTATTCACATTTTCCAAAATTGTCAAAACTGCTAGGGGTATGCGAGACTCCAGTAGGAGCTAACATGCTGAACACACCGCTCATGTTGCAAAATAATGCATACATGTTATTCAATCATTTAATCCAAACTGCTCGAGGGCGCCAACGAGCATCTGCGTAGCCAGGTGCTAAAGTAGAACTTGGTTCTATTTTTTATGCTTGACGCGCTGCAAGTCCCGCCCGTCCCATCTCCACATTGGCTTTTAGGAGCATATACCCACGTGGGTGATTAAAAGATGAACTGAGGGCCACACTCCAGTCCAGTTGGTGGAGGTAATGCACCTTAAAGTTGGTTGCCAACCTCCATATAAAGTCCACAGAAGAAGAAGAACAGGACCGAAGGAGGAGAGATTACTGGAAACGAACTAGGTTTCCCCTTTTATCTATGGAATAATTGTCGGACTAGAGAACACATGATTTTGTGACTCAAAATGAGTCAAAATTCTACAAAGATCCAGAAGAAAAGGACATTGTGCATTTCAGGTAAAATAACAACCCAATGTTTATATCCCAGGACAAATTAGCTAGCAACAGCAAAGACTCGGCTGCAGATAAATTGGGGAAATGTTAAGGACGCACTATTCATAGAGCCGGCCCTAAGCATAAGTGACATAAGCAACCTCTTAGGGTCCCGCGGCCGCCAGAGGGTCCCCTGAACCCCCCCCCCCCAAATTTAGTTGGAGTCTCAATTTAGTGTTGAGAGTTAGAGTAGTAGAACACACAAGGCGCAGTTTCGAAATGTGTTTGTGCATAAGCAGGTTTTCTTTTGTTATGTCAGTCCCTGGAAGTCACTCATTTAGCCTATGTCAGTAAAACATTTTTAGATTGGTAAATCAGTCTAGCCAGCTATAAAAACTTGTAGTAATCACGGTCGGATTACAGACTGAGCACGCAGGACACGTGCAAAACTGTATCTCTGCCCTATGGCAAAATGAGTCGAGTTGCATGCAATTAGTTCTAAAATTGCTAAATCTTCTCTCCGCTCCATGGCAAAATGTGTATAATTGCAGCAAACTTGCTTCAAAACTGCAACATTTTCTCTAAGCCCTATGGCAAAACGTGCAGAATTGCAGGAAGTGTACTTACATTTTTTCTCTCCGATGTCAAGCGGGGGGTCACTAAAATGTTATGGGGGTGGGGGAGGCCCTGGCGGTGTACTTACTGCGCCGGTGAGAACTGTGATGGTTAGACTCCTGCTACTCTTCAGAACTCTTACAGCCTGCAGACGCAATAAAGACAAAACTGAGCAATAAAAAACGAAACTTTCCAAAGAAAATTCATTATTTACCAAAACAGTTTTCTAGATCAAACCTCTAGTATCAAACCTTTGTCTGCATTTCATGTGTCCTACCTCTTTGTGGTCCAGATTGGTGAATTCCACCCCGTTCACCTCCACGATCTGGTCACCAATCTACCAACACAAAACACAATACAATCCACAATACCAACCATGTAAAAACACACACACATTTCAGTACTTTATTTGGTTCCACATTGGGACATTGTGGCATACTAGGACCCAAATACAGTGCCTTCATTAAAACTTCTTAGGGATAGCCTCCAGTTTTCAATTTTCACCTAAAATGACATACCCAAATCTAACTGCCTGTAGCTCAGGTCCTGAAGTGGGGATATGCATAGTCTTGGTATCATTTGAAAGGAAACACTTTGCAGTTTGTGGAAATGTGCATTGAATGTAGGAGAATATAACACAATAGATCTGGTAGAAGAGAATACAAAGAAAAAAACAACTTATTTTCTACCACCACTTCTTTGAAATGCAACAGAAAGGTCCCAAATCTAGCCATCACTCTGGTTGTAATTCCGATGGTGTCCACAAGAGGCCAGCAGTGTATGTGCAAAGTTTCAGACTGATAACTTGAAGTATGAGCAAGCTACATGACATTTAGTGTGAAGTCACCCAGGTACATTTGGGCAAATCGTGAAGGACGCATTTAAAAAAATATATATATATTTGTTTAACTAGGCAAGTCAGTTAAGAACAAATTCATATTTTCAATGACGGCCTAGGAACAGTGGGTTACCTGCCTGTTCAGGGGCAGAACGACAGATTTGTACCTTGTCAGCTCGGGGGTTTGAACTCGCAACCTTCCGGTTACTAGTCCAACGCTCTAACCACTAGGCTACCTCTGCAAAAAATATAATCAAATCTGTATACTTGGACTTTGATTTAGCTTTTCCAGTATTAGTGACCAAATTTGGTGTCTTATAGGATATACTACACTCCTAATGATATAGTGAAGTCTGGTTACGTTCTAGGATCTCTGAGGAATACATTTGAATGTAATTTGACTGGTTGAAACAACATTTAGGGTTAGATTTTCACAGATTCCTTTCTTTGCTAATTGAACGAGTGGAAATACAAAATCGATCGTGCATGCTATATGGACATTTTTGGGATATGAAAAAGGATTTTATCTAACAAAACAACACTTCATGTTATCTCTGGGACCCTTTGGATGATAAATCAGAACAAGATTTCAGAATGTAAGTACACATTTCACCTTCAGAGGTGAATTTATCAAACCTATCGCGGTGATAAAAAAAGTGTTTTGCTGTTAGGAGCTCTCCTCAAACGATAGCATGGCATTTTTTCTCAGCAGTAATAGCTACTGTAAATTGGACAGTCTGGTTATATTAACAAGAATTGAAGCTTTCAACCGATATAAGACACATATATGTACAGAAATGTGTTGTTTCTCTAAAATCTGCGATCGTGACACAGGGTGCTGCATGGTTTACAACTGCCCCGTTGACGGCACGTCTATCCCTAAAAAGTTCATTAAATATATTTTTTCTCACCCATCTACACACAATACCCCATAATGACAAAGTGAAAACATGTTTTTAGACATTTTTGCAAATGTATTGAAAACGAACTAAAGAAATATTTTATACAAATAAGTATTCACACCCCTTTGCTATGATACTCCAAATTGAGATAAGGTGCATCCAATTTCCAATGGTCATCCTTGAGATGTCACTACAACTTGATTGGAGTCCACCTGGGGCCAATTCAATTGTTTGGACATGATTTAGAAAGAAACACGCCTGTGTATAGTATATAAAGTCCCATAGTTGACATGTGCATGTTAGAGCAGAAACTATAAACTCCTTGGCTGAGATTGGAAAGCTGCCGCAGTCATCCACCTCTTCAAAGGGGGAGACACTCCAGAACAAAACTGTTACAGGCCTATATCCATCCTGCCCTGCCCTTTTAAAGTCTTCGAAAGCCAGGTTAACAAACAGATCACCGACCATTTCGAATCCCACCGTACCTTCTCCGTTATGCAATCTGGTTTCCGAGCTGGTCATGGGTGCACGTCAGCCACACTCAAGGTCCTAAACGATGTCATAACCGCCATCGATAAAAGACATTACTGAAAGCCAAGGCTTTCAAATCTGTCAATCAGCACATTCTTATCGGCAGCCAAGGCTTTCAAACCAAGGCTTTCAAATCTGTCAATCAGCACATTCTTATCGGCAGACGCAATAGCCTTGGTTTCTCAAATGACTGCCTCGCCTGGTTCACCAACTACTTCTCAGACAGAGTTCAGTGTGTCAAATCGGAGGGCCTGTTGTCCGGACCTCTGGCAGTCTCTATGGGGGTGGCATAGGGTTCAATTCTCGGGCCGACTCTTTTCTCTGTATATGTCAATGATGTCGCTCTTTGCTGCTGGTGATTCTCTGATCCACCTCTATGCAGACGACTCCATTCTGTATACATCTGGCCCTTATTTGGACACTGTGTTAACAAATCTACAGGCAAGCTTCAATGCCATACAACACTCCCTCCATGGCCTCCAACTGCTCTTAAACACTAGTAAAAATAAATGCATGCTCTTCAACCGATCGCTGCCCGCACCCGCCCGCCTGACTAGCATCACTACTCTGGACGGTTCTGACTTCTGAATATGTGGACAACTACAAATACCTAGGTGTCTGGTTAGACTGTAAACTCTCCTTCCAGTCTCATATTAAGCATCTCCAATCAAAATTAAATCTAGAATCGGCTTCCTATTTCGCAACAAAGCATCCTTCACTCATGCCGCCAAACATACCCTCGTAAAACTGACTATCCTACCGATCCTTGACTTCGGCGATGTCATTTACAAAATAGCCTCCAACACTCTACTCAGCAAATTGGATGTAGTCTATCACAGTGCCATCCGTTTTGTCACTAAAGCTCCATATACTACCCATTACTGCAACCTGTATGCTCTCGTTGGCTGGCCCTCGCTACATATTCGTCGCCAAACCCACTGGCTCCAGGTCATCTATAAGTCTTTGCTAGGTAAAGCCCCGCCTTATCTCAGCTCACTGGTCACCATAGCAACACCCACCCGTAGCCTGCACTCCATCAGGTATATTTCACTGGTCATCCACAAGGCCAACACCTCCTTTGGCCGCCTTTCCTTCCAGTTCTCTGCTGCCAATGACTGGAACGAACTGCAAAAGTCACTGAAGCTGGAGACTTATATCTCCCTCACTAACTATAAGCATCAGCTGTCAGAGCAGCTTACCAATCACTGCACCTGTACACAGCCCATCTGTAAATAGCCCACCCAACTACCTCATCCCAATACTGTTATTATTATTTTATTTTTTGCACCCCAGTATCTCTACTTGCACATCATCATCTGCACATCTGTTTACAGTTTAACTGTTTACTGTTTACAGTGTTTAATTGTAATTATTTCGCCACTATGGCCTATTTATTGCCTTACCTCCCTAATCTTACTACATTTGCATGCACTGTATATAGATTTTTCTATTGTGTTATTGACTGTACATTTGTCTATCCCATGTGTAACTCTGTGTTGTTGTTTTTGTCGCACTGCTTTATCTTGGCCAGGTCGCAGTTGTAAATGAGAACTTGTTCTCAACTGGCCTACCTGGTTAAATAAAGGTGAAATATATACATGAATAAAATGGGTAAGAAATTATATTTAATCTATTTTGAATTCAGGCTGTAACACAACAAAATGTGGAATAAGTCAAGGGGTATGAATACTTTCTGAAGGCACTGTAGATGGAATCTTGACACAAACACTCACACAATATTGAGACATGGTTCAGAAAAAGGTTTCCAATCGAGTGAAGATTTCTCATTGATCAAAACACTATGGGTCCATACTTTTCAGTTGAAACTTTTTCTCTGTCTCAAAATGCGCATCGGCCAATGAAAATTGTTGATGTAGTTGCACATGGCACATTCTGTCAACCGTGGGAGCTTACATAGACAGATGCACTGAGGGTCTGAATACTTGTGTAAATAAGGTATTTATGTTTTTTATGTTTAATATAGTTGCTTTCTAAAAATCTGTTTTTGCTTTGTCATTATTGGTTATTGTGTGTAGATTGATGAGGAAAAACATTCATTTAATCCATTTTAGAATAAAGCTTTAACGTAACAATGTGCAAAACGTGAAGGGGTCTGAATACTTTCCGAATGCACTGTACATCTCCTTTGAATGTTGATATTTGGTTGCGTTGTCAACCAAACACATTTCAATATTACTTTTATAAGACAGCTGGTCACTGCCAGCTGGTCAGGCTAGCATAGGGCTAAATGTGCCAAGTTGTCTAATGGGAACAGCTAATATCTAGCGTTTTATCACGAGCAACTACATCAATGATTTGAATTGGCTGATGCACAAAAAAAATTTTAAATTATGTTCGCAAGTATGGTCCCAACAAGTTGACTGGTTGTCATCGTGATACATTTCTACATGTTCATTACAAAGTGGTTTACAGTACGCTAGACAGGGCCAAACTCTTACCTGCAGTCCTACTTCAGCAGCGAGGGATCCAGATTTGACGTTACTGATGTAGATGCCAGGCTTCTGTGTGGGGCCACTGGAGATGCTGACGCCCATGCCCTTGGTGCCCACCAGGCTCAGGAACACCTTCTTCTCCTTGATCTCCTTCCCTCCCATGGATGCCAGGCCTGCCACACTGCTCTTCTTCTCCTGAGAGAGAGAGAGAGAGGGGAGGGGGGGCAGAGAGAGAAAAGAGAGCGAGAGAGGGAGAGAGAGAGAGAGAGAGAGAGAGAGAGGGGAGGGGGGGCAGAGAGAGAAAAGAGAGAGAGAGACAGAGAGAGAGACAGAGAGAGAGAGACAGAGAGAGAGAGGGGAGGGGGGGCAGAGAGAGAGAAAAGAGAGATTGTACAATTCCGTGGTTGCATTATGAAGGGCCAAAGGGTGTTACACTTCAAAGAATATGAGAGAATATTTCATCTCAAAGAAAAATGAATCTCATTCTCACCCCAGAACCAGACACAAATTGGTCCACGAACTGCCACTTCAGAGGCTCCTCTGTGGAACTAGAGAAGAACAGAAAGCGTGGGATAAATCCGATTCTATATTCATTCATGTATTTATTTCAGTTTTATTTAATCAGGAAGATCCCTTGAGTAAGATTTTGTGAGCAACACCTGGCACAGGAAATACATCAATCAATAATCTAGCTACCATCTCAGTGCTCACCAGATACCTCTTGCCCAGGACAGGATTTCTTGTTTTATTTTGATCACAGTCTTTTCTAAAGCAGAAAGGTGTCAAATACAATACCAACAAAGAGAGAAACAGCCCTACCTCTTCACTGGTATCATCCCAACCTCTGCACAAATAAAAGAATCAAAATTGAAGTAAGTTATGAATATTCACTTTTGCATTTGACATGAGGGTGAGTGCGTATATTGGTTGGGTGGATTTCGTTTAACTTACGCCGGACTTTGAGCGACACTATTTTCTTGGTCTTGATGAGGTTGATGACTTCCTCGTGGATACAGGAAGAGATGGCGTATCCATTGATGCGGACAATCTCATCTCCCATCTGGAGGTCACACAGAGGTCAGGCGATACGACCAGCACTTTTTATGTAGTGTGACAGTGTGTGGCTACTTTTCTGAGTGTTATGTTTCACAGTGTATGTTTGCCTTTCTTTAGATATTTGACCACATCCCATCTACCCTCCATACTGGTACTATATGACGTTGAAAAAACGTATTTTGGTTTGAAAATAAGTCAACGTCTTGTGCTCACTGGGTAAGGATGAGTCTCAGAAGTGTTTTTTTTCTTCTCCTAGGTGCCAGACAGGATGGCTGTGTCACCTCGGCTGTAGCTGTGTGTCAATTTGTGTCACCGGTTATTGAGCTAATGGAAGTGTGTGACATCTTGTCACGCCGGTTGAGGGGAATAACTACAGCAGACTGACGGAAAAGCAGATCCAATCAGTCTGAGTCGTGACTCAGGAGCAGATTGCTTCAGGAAGAGGTGAAGGACAGGAAGATACTTAAAAAGTTCCTGGGTGTTTTTACCAAAGCGGTTTGTTCCTCGGGTTGCCTTTATTCGATGCATGAACAAGTGCTGCACACACAAACACGCACACACCCACACACCTGCAGGCCACTGTTTCCAGCCTGTCCATCCTTGACGATCTGTGAGATGAAGAGTCCACAGCCGAACTCCAGGCCCCCTCTCACGCTCAGACCCAGACCCTCAGGATGAGTACGATCCAGACGCACCTCCTTCAGCTTACTGCACCACCCGGATGGAGAGAGGGAGGAGGAAAGGGAAGACAGGAGGGGAGAGGGAGAAGGGGTTAGATGGAGGATGACAGTAAAAGGTGGAGGAAGGGGTTATCAGTTGTACATTCTCGTTGCCTATAAGTACTAAGAGAGTAATTACATGGTATAAGACAAGTGCATCTTATTGAAAGTCTATGGGCTCCAGCCTGGTGGGTGGCAGCGACCCCTCCACTCACCGTGACCTCTTGGGGGTGAGCAGGTCGTACTCCACCTGGTGTTTGAGGGGAATGAGGGGCCGGATGGCATCAAACAGCGGCAGGCGGCTGGGCTCGTTGATGACCAGCTTCAGGTCCCCCACCAACACGGGCAGCTCCATGGACCTGAGGGAGAGGGTCAAAGGACAGCTTCAACACGCGCGCACACGCGCACACGCGCACAATGCACAGCCATTCAGGGGAGAGCGAGATGGTTTGAATGTCTTTCTTTATCATTCCTATCGTTGACATACGTGATTATGAGGACAAAGGGACTCAAAGCAGCACACAGAATGACTAGTTCAGAACGGTATGATAAACGCCAAATGGCCTTATGGGCCATCCAGGATTCCAAGAATGTGCAATCAACCTACCAATTCCAACGGGAACGTAAGACCTATGACTATGAATTATTAACGTTTGCCATTTCACTCCTTACTCGTGTATGAACGAGTAAAGGGCTTTAGTGAATAGCTGGCCAGGCTTGGCGGAGCACGGCGGAAAACTGATCATGGGTCTAACCAATGGGGTCTCAGGTCTCTGGCTCCATACAAAGAGCGCATGGAAACCAGCACCGCTAAGTCCTCTTCACCCCCATTCAGTCCACATTATCGTCATAGTCCTGAATGAAATCCTATCTCCCACCATACACCTGTATACGCACACACAAGCATGCACGCACGCACACACACACACACACACACACACAAACACACACACACACACACACACACAGGAGACTTAATCCTCCTATACATAAATCTGCAATTGGAGAGAAATCAAGGCGTTTGCTTGACCATTTTCCATTTTTTTGTTGAAGTAGAAGTGACAGAAAAAAAGTCCATCTTCGTTTTGTTCAAGTACTGGCAGACCCACTAACAATCCACTTCCCCAAATAAAGGATCAGCAAATCAGTTGAGGAAGGTTAAATTGTCAGAAAATTGGTCATCCTGAAAAAAAAAAGAATAGGTCAATAATTGATCACTAAACTGAAGTGAAAGTCAAACAGAGATGGTGGTACTCACCAGTGGTGGAAAAAGTACCCAAGTGTCCTACTTGAGTAAAAGTAAAGATACCTTAATAGAAAATGACTCAAGTAAAAGTGAAAGTCACCCGGTAAAATACTACTTGAGTAAAAGTCTAAAAGTGTTTTGGTTTTAAAATATACATAAGTATCAAAAGTAAATAGAATTGCTCAAATATACTTAAGTATCACAAGTAAAAGTATGAATAATTTCAAATGATTTTATATTAAGCAAACCAGACGGCACAATTGTTTAAGGTTTTTACAAGTATGAATAGCCATGGGTACACTCCAACATAATTCACAAACTAAGCATTTGTGTTGAGTGAGTCTGCCAGATCAGAGGCATTAGGGATGACCAGGGATACTCTCTTGATAAGTGTGTGAATTGGACCATTTTCTATCCTGTTCAGCATTTAAAATGTAACGAGTACTTTTGGGTGACAGGGAGTAAAACGTTTTTTTAGGAATGTAGTGAAGTAAAAGTTGTGACAAATATAAATAGCAAAGCTAAGTACAGATACCCCCAAAAAAACTACTTAAGTAGTACTTTAAAGTATTTTTACTGAAGTACTTTACACCACTGGTACTCACTGGTGATACATCCGCAGGACATCGTACAGGTAATCCTTTTCAGCCTCACTGTCAATGAGCAGCTCCACCTAAACAGCAAAGGCATCTTTAGTCTCACTCTCATCTCCATCATCACAGACAAGATAGCAGCTGCCAGGGAAGGCTGCAGGCTCTACACTGACACATCCCTCTCTACGGTGGTCCTTTCAGCGTAACAGGGGGCATTCCCCTTAGCCCTAGGTGTGTGTGCGTGTGTGCGCACAGCAGTGTGTGCATCTTACCTTGTAGCGACTGAACTGCTGCAGAAAAGTTTTGAGGAAGCGCTTAGGCCAGTCATTAATATACCCCATCTCCTTCATTAAGGAAGGTTGTCTATCCGGCTGTGTGTGAGTGCCTCAGTGTGTGTGCGCGTGTGGGCACCAACCTGTGTATACGTTTGTCAGTGCTGCGTTTTGTGTGCCTGTGCCTGTAAAGCGTTAGCATCAATAGCATCTCTATTGTGTGTTGCTGGAGGTAGAAGGCCAGGTAGCTTTCCTGTTTTCTAGATCCCTTCCCCTTACTAGGACTGTGGGCTGGTACACACACTTATGCCATCGGACTAGGGAGGGGGAGTAAGGGAGCGATAAGGAGGGGTGGAGGTTGGAGGGCGGTTTGGAATAGTGAGGTGAGCAGTGTCACCTTACAGTACATCCCAGTGACAAGCAGTCCACCACCATAATTTCTTACAATTAGGGGTGACTCAAGGAACCATTGCAGTCAATAGGTTCATATTTGCACCTTTGGTTAGTTGATGGGTTATGGGGGAACCTTTAATGTTTCCTGGAGGAACCCTCTCGCCTAGAAGTGTGCGGAGCACTCTGAATTTATTTTGATGTTGGATTTGTTGCGCTGCCAAACTCGGAAGAAGATGAAAATATGTGGTTTTAAGGGATGGCGATCAACTTGTAAAACATTACCCATTCCTATATGAGTACTATTTTAATATCAATGTTGAAAAATACAACATTGGCTGTCAAGCCCATTATATTATATGACTGTATTGAATTGAATTTAATGTATTTTTGGGTAACAGACATAAACAACAAAATGTACAATGTGAAACCAGAGGATATCACTTAAAATTATTAATTAAAATCCTTGTTTCCAAAGTGGTCCTGTTTGTTTTAATAATAATGTTTATTTTTGATGGTAATGACGTTTGTTTATGATGATAATTATTAAGTGTTGGCTAAGTTTGCTAGTTACCTACAGTATCTTCAACCTAGCCTACACTCTTAAAAATGCTTGGTTGTTTGGATGGCCCAACTGCTGGGTTGCAGGCATTGGGTCACTTAGTCAGGTGGTTTTCTTTAAAAAAAAAAGAAACACGTTTGGTTGTTGATGCTGGGTTATTAAGAAATGACCCAGGCGGTCAGCTAAGATGACCGGGGGCGTGGCTTAGTAGGGTCCTGGCTTGCAATATAGTTATTTTTGGCCCAGTGGGTCAGATAAGACGATTGGGGTTGTCTCTTTCAGATAGTTATTTCTGGCCCCCGTATTGTTAAGGTTGAAAACTGAGTTCCTCAAGAGCCTATGCAAATCCTAACGTTGGAAGAGCTACCACTTTCCTACTATGTAATCAGCCATGTTAGTATTACAATATGTAATATGCATGTATTGTGTACAAACAGGAATGACATTTAACCCTCACAGCTGGCAATCTTTTCCCCAAAAAAAGTTTATTTGGGGCTGCTTTTCCTTCCAAGAGTGTACAAAGAAAAGGCTCAGAGATACACACTACACGCACACGCAGACACCTAGGCACACATTACTACACACAAGCTCAACCATGCAGGTTCCTGGGTGTATGACAGTGTATTTATGGTTTGGTAAAGTTCTCGGACATAAAGAGACAGGGTAAGCAACGATGACTAAGTGCAGACTTCAGCACCCTGAACGGTTGAAGCTATTGTCATAAAGAGCCAGCCAGATACCTCCGCTTATGTTATACAGTACATGAAGACCTCTTGTGTTCTCTAAACCCTTAAACTCCCTTTTTCTCAAAACATCCAACAAAGGCACCGAGGTGAATACAACACATACAACAAATAAACTGTAAGAGAAGTTAAGGGCCCACTTCAATCTAACTGTAGCCTATATTCACCTGTCAAAGACATATTGTCACCACATATTCATTGTCACAAACATGACCAAAAACGCATGCTGTTCTGTGGTCAATCAATCAAATGTATTTATAAAGCCCTTTTTAGAGCCTTATCTAAATGTGTTGTTGTTGTTGCTCATGCCTTCCTGCCTGGCAGTCCCTGTTATGGGTGTAAGATGGCATTCAAACAGTCCCCTCTCTGTCTCTAATTGCTGCTGTAAATCGTCCCATCCTGTTCCGCTCGGCTGGACATCCCTGACACGGTCTAAATTATCTAATGGGGAGCGACCTAGTGAGAGCCTACAGCATAGAGGACAGATGGCTCTGGGTCCACATTACAGAGGACGGAAAACACCCAAACGTATCACGTTGCCTTTACACAGCTTCTCTCTTCTTTTTTTTTTACATAATTATCCGAATACTGTCACCGTGAGTATCCGTGAACAATTGTATGGCTAAATACAAAATGCATCATCGGTATCTTTGTGTTGGGTCTAGAATGACCAACAGACGAAAATATGTTGGAAACACCAGGTGAACGTTTTGCAATACACACAGTTCACCTGACAAATGACCAGGATAACCAATCAGGAAAGCTGACACACAGGCCATAGGTACTCATGATAATAGCCTAGTTTACCTGTACACACTCTCCCTATAATCGACATTGTTATTGTATAGACTATACACACTAGTGGTATTAAAAATGAATGTATTAAATTAAATATCCTCACAAGAGGGGGAAACTTTTTAATCCTACAGAGGATTCACTTGTTGTATAACAGTTGTATAACACAACCGTCTATTTTCACAATTGTGAAATAAAGGATGAAACAATTCAATTAAAATCCCAGCCAAAACATGTTAGTCCTACATGAACATTTTCTACACCTATGAAGACATTATAAACGCATCTAAAGGCACCTGTGCAAAAGCATTACCCCAACAGAGTTCAGAGTACATCATAGGACTTTGATAACAGCCAAAACAAAATGAAACACAAATTAAGTTCTTACCTTGTGCCTAAATTCTCGAGCTACTTTTCGTTCCATTTTCGACAAAAGAATAACGCTGACACCGACCGATGTTCTATCTTCCTGTTAGCGACAGTACCCTCTCAACAGTGGCGCTACCGACAGTGAACGCTGGGTGGTAGACATAAAGAATGATAGAGGCCTGTAGTGGCCCAAAGCTGTTTTAACATGGGCAGCGCCAATGAGTGCTTCCGCCATTTAAAAGTAGTCAAAGGTGTCGACCGGGTGGGGATTCCTATAGAGTACCACAGTAAGAGTCATAATACCCTGGCATGACGTGTTGATAACCGTGTAAATCTCTCTAGGACAAGGTGACTTTTATCAATATATTTGTCTGTATTCCCCCCCCCCCAAAAAAATAGCAATTAATTAAATGCTAATTAGCTGCTAATATGGCAATAAAGAACTGGAAATGCTATGATGATTTGGATGAGACTGCCGAATCAAGGCAAAGGTAAGAATCTCTGGATTAACTATCTAATGTTAGTTAAATGTAGTAAAGAGTAAATAAACTCAATTTCTTTAAAGTTCTGAATTGAGACAATACCTGTTAGCAAAGAGATTTACATGCAGGAGCTTGCAGGGATTTGTAGTTTTGCATGATGTCTACGTTGATGCTGATTAGCATTTTTGTGACAGAGTAAATAGAGCCGAATATATTGTTAAGTCACCTTGTCCGAGAGAGATTTAAATGGTTATCAAAATGTCAGGGTAGGTCTACATGAAACACGGCACCTTTTTTGAAGTGTTTCTAAAATTCCCTGTGGAAAAAAAAGATTGGAACCATTTCCCTGTTTGACCGCTAGGTTTTATGGGTATTATGACACCCACACTGCAGGGCTCTATGGGTTGTAGCCTCAATGGCACTATTATGACACCCACACTGCAGGGCTCTATGGGTTGTAGCCTCAATGGCACTATTATGACACCCACACTGCAGGGCTCTATGGGTTGTAGCCTCAATGGCACTATTATGACACCCACACTGCATGGCTCTATGGTTTGTAGCCTCAATGGCACTATTATGACACCCACACTGCAGGGCTCTATGGGTTGTACCTCAATGGCACTATTATGACACCCATACTGCAGGGCTCTATGGGTTGTAGCCTCAATGGCACTATTATGACACCCACACTGCAGGGCTCTATGGGTTGTAGCCTCAATGGCACTTGGGGCGGCAGGGTAGCCTAGTGGTTAGAGCGTTGGACTAGTAACCGCAAGGTTGCAAACCCCTGAGCTGACAAGGTACAAATCTGTCGTTCTGCCCCTGAACAGGCAGTTAACCTACTGTTCCTAGGCCATCATTGAAAATAAGAATTTGTTCTTAACTGACTTGCCTGGTTAAATAAATGTAAAGTGTTGGGTGTCACAGACACTATGTCATAGATGAGTCCTCTATCTATCTCTATGGTGGTAGATCCCAGTAGTGGCCCCATTCAGAGAATAGCTCCTGGTATTCAGTTGCTGAGGCACTGCTGGGCTGGGGAAAGGCGGATGTTTCCGGTTTTCAGGATACAGTATTTACAATTCAGGAAGCTTCATAATTTAGTTGGTGGGAAAACAACGGTGCAAAGCTAAATATACTGAGCAAAAATATAAACTCAACATGCAGCAATTTCAGAAAGTTGACTGATTTACATTTCATATAAGGAAATCTGTCAATTGAAATAAATTCATTAGGCCCTAATCTATGGATTGGGCAGGGGCGCAACCATGGGTTGGTCTGAGAGGGCAGAGGCCCACCCACAGAGGAGCCAGGCCCAGCCATTCAGAATGAGTTTATCCCCAAAAAAGGGCTTTATTACAGACATAAATACTCAGATTTAACAGCTGCCCGGGTGGAAGGTCTCAGACGATCCTACATGTGAAGAAGCCGGAAGTGGAGGTCCTGGGCTGGCGTGGTTACACTTGGTCTGCAGTTGTGAGTCTGGTTGGACGTACTGCCAAATTCTATAAAACAACATTGGAGTCGGCTTATGGTAGAGAAATTAACATGACCTTTTCTGGCAACAGCTCTGGTGGACATTCCTGCAGTCAGCATGCCAATTGCACTCTCCCTCAAAACTTGAGACATCTGTGGCATTGTGTTGTGTGAAAAAACTTAACATTTTAGAGTGGCCTTTTATTGTCCCCAACACAAGGTGCACCTGTGTAATGATCATGCTGTTTAATCAGCTTCTTGATATGCCACACCTATCAGGTGGATGGATTATCTTGGCAAAAGATAAATGCTCACTAACAGGGATGTAAACAAGTGTGTGCACATTTAAGAGAAATACGTTTTTTGTGCTGAACATTTCTGGGATCTTTTATGTCAGCTCATGAAACATGGGACCAACACTTTACACTTTACGTTTATATTTTTGTTACATATAAATATAAACACTCAGTTGTATCTATTTTTCCATGTTTCTTGTTAGTCTGTATGTCCCACTCATGTCCAAATCAAATTTATTTATATAGCCCTTCGTACATCAGCTGATATCTCAAAGTGCTGAACAGAAACCCAGCCTAAAACCCCAAACAGCAAGCAATGCAGGTGTTGAAGCACGTTGGCTAGGAAAAACTCCCTAGAAAGGCCAAAACCTAGGAAGAAACCAGGCTATGAGGGGTGGCCAGTCCTCTTCTGGCTGTGCTGGGTGGAGATTATAACAGAACATGGCCAAGATGTTCAAATGTTCATAAATGACCAGCATGGTCAAATAATAGGTCTGGGACAGGTAGCACGTCCGGTGAACAGGTCAGGATTCCATAGCCGCAGGCAGAACAGTTGAAACTGGAGCAGCGGCACGGCTAGGTGGACTGGGGACAGCAAGGAGTCATCATGCCAGGTAGTCCTGAGGCATGGTCCTAGGGCTCAGATCCTCCGAGAGAGAGAAAGAAAGAGAGAATTAGAGAGAGCATACTTAAATTCACACAGGACACCGGATAAGACAGGAGAAGTACTCCAGATATAACAGACTGACCCTATCCCCCCAACACATAAACTACTGCAGCATAAATACTGGAGGCTGAGACAGGAGGGGTCAGGAGACACTGTGGCCCCATCCGAGGACACCCCCGGACAGGGCCAAACAGGAAGGATATAACCCCACCCACTTTGCCAAAGCACAGCCCCCACACCACTAGAGGGATATCTTCAACCACCAACTTACCATCCTGAGACAAGGCTGAGTATAGCCCACAAAGATCCCCGCCACGGCACAACCCAAGGGGGAGCGCCAACCCAGACAGGAAGATCACATCAGTGACTCAACCCACTCAAGTGACGCACCCCTCCTAGGGACGGCATGAAAGAGCACCAGTAAGCCAGTGACTCAGCCCCTGTAATAGGGTTAGAGGCAGAGAATCCCAGTGGAAAGAGGGGAACCGGCCAGGCAGAGACAGCAAGGGTGGTTCGTTGCTCCCGAGCCTTTCCATTCACCTTCACACTCCTGGGCCAGACTACACTCAATCATATGAACCACTGAAGAGATGAGTCTTCAGTAAAGACTTAAAGGTTGAGACCGAGTCTGCGTCTCTCACATGGGTATGCAGACCATTCCATAAAAATTGAGCTCTATAGGAGAAAGCCCTGCCTGCAGGACAATTAGGAGGCCTGCGTCTTGTGACCGTAGTGTACGTGTAGGTATGTATGGCAGGACCAAATCAGAGAGAGATAGGTAGGAGCAAGCCCATGTAATGCTTTGTAGGTTAGCAGTAAAACCTTGAAATCAGCCCTTGCCTTGACAGGAAGCCAGTGTAGGGAGGCAAGCACTGGAGTTATATGATCACATGTTTTGGTTCTAGTCAGGATTCTAGCAGCCGTATTTAGCACTAACTGAAGTTTATTTAGTGCTTTATCCGGGTAGCCGGAAAGTAGAGCATTGCAGTAGTCTAACCTAGAAGTAACAAAAGCATGGATGAATTAATCTGCATCATTTTTGGACAGAAAGTTTCTGATTTTTGCAATGTTACGAAGATGGAAAAAAGCTGTCCTTGAAACAGTCTGGATATGTTTGTCAAAAGAGAGATCAGGGTCCAGAGTAACGCTGAGGTCCTTCACAGTTTTATTTGAGACGACCATTAAGATTCATTGTCAGATTCAACAGAAAATCTCTTTGTTTCTTGGGACCTATAACAAGCATCTCTGTTTTGTCCGAGTCTAAAAGTAGAACGTTTGCAGCCATCCACTTCCTTATGTCTGAAACACAGGCTTCTAGCGAGGGCAATTTTGGGATTTCACCATGTTTCATTGAAATGTACAGCTGTGTGTCATCCGCATAGCAGTGAAAGTTAACAGTATGTTTTCGAATGACATCACCAAGAGGTAAAATATATAGAGAAAACAATAGTGGTCCTAAAACGTCCACCCTGTTAGGCTAAATTATTAAATTAAATGAACATTTCAAAATGTTAAAATATGTTTGATAGAGAACTTTAAAATCCTGTTCACCCTAATGCTAGTTCAATCTTGCTCACTCACAGAGCTATGGCTAATTTAGGCTCCAAATGTCCACCTGTTAGGTTCCACCCTGTTAGGGTTATGCGCTGAACAGGTTGGAAAATGCCTGAGCATGAACAATATGTTTTTCTGAATGTCAAACATGTCCTTTTTCTGACAGAATACAAAACATAAATAAAGATATAGGCTACTTTTTTTTCTAAAGTTATGAGGACCAAAAGACACCGGCCAGTAGGAATATAGATCCTAGGTGCAGGTCTAGGATCAGCGCACACTACTCAAATCATAACATTAAGGCAAATAAAGTGTAGCTACTATTTCTATCGTTATTGTCACCATCTATACTACTACATTTAGGCTATTGTAACACATGGAAAATGTGTGCTTTTGGTACTGATGACTTAGGCATATTGTCTATGAAAATAAAATGTAAAAACACACAGGTAGTATATTAAACTATTTAATTATTTATACTTACCTACCTGTACTACCTGTATGTTTATTTTATAAGGCTTATATTTAACTATTTCATTATTTATGCTTTAATCATTATTTAATTTTTTTATTTTTATTATGCTTTAATTTCATTATGTTGGGCACCTTAAAAATAAGTTATTTCGCTACATCAAATGATATGCAGTTAAATAATGTTCTCCCCAACGTTTGTGCCGAAGTCCAGACAGTCACACAGTGTTTCAATTCACCAGAACAGTAGGTAGCAGTGGAGCATCGCTAATCAAATCACAGTGCAATGTTAGGGCCTACATAAAGCTGTCCCAACAGCAGAGTCCGGGCAGCAGTCACAACACCTTTTGTTAGGAGAATTATGTTCTCCATCACCCAATTTAATTATATTACTCTCAGTCTGTAAACCAGAATTTGTAGGATCCTGGTCGAATGAAACAGACGGAGGCCCAGCTAAATAGTCAAAAGGTTTTATTCACGGAACGTTCTGGAGTCAAGAATACAAAACAATTCACTTTATACTGACTTCTCACGCCCACAAATACACACAAACATACGCACACACATACACACGCCCACACAAACATACACCCACACATACACACAAACATATGCCCACACATACACACAAACATGTCCTGCTACGCACACACGGTCTGTCTCACTTCCCAGCCGACAGAGATAGTGACCTTGTCCTTGAGACGTACTCCCCCAAATCTCTAGTCAGGTCGGCACTGAGCTCAGACAGTCTGTGTTTAAATACCATAAAGACATATTGTTTTACCCTAATTCTGACTAGGGCTACACATTTATTGATTATGATTTAATACATTCTAATCCATTCCATACAATTATATGTTTCAGGGCGGAATATTCTAATCATTCAATTAACAGACAATTCTCACCTGGTTTAAATGCTACCACACCCGTTTCAAGTCCTAGGACTCGCACATTGAATACAATGAATTTACGGGAATGATGAGAGATTCTGTTTTCTTTTTGAGGAGATTGATTTCCCCTTCTAACTTAGTTCACTCTTTCCAGGTCATGGAGTCACCCCTCTGTCACATTGGCCACTGTTTTCAAACTTCCAACTTTAGCTGAGTGGGTATCCACTTTAGAAGTGAGCAGTGCAAGAGATTTATCGGTTTCAATTGCAACTTTCTGTTATCGGGTGTTGAGAGCCACCATGTTCCCACAGGTGAATTGTGAATGGACAGAATATGCCAGCTGTTGGCACGAAATAGACCTGCTATTGTTCCTTGTAATATAGTGAACGTCCCACACCATAAGGTTATGTTATATGATGACAGTTATTTGAAAATAAGTATGTTAATTCATAGTTATTTTTCTTAAAGAAAGCCACGAGAGAGCCGCATGTTTCAATGCATTCCACCGGAACCCTTGGGTACAAAAGGCTGCAGTCCAAACACATTGTTTTTTGACCTTTTTACCCCCTCAGTTACTTAGTTACTTTCCCTTGGGAGAATCCCCATCAAAATCGGATGAAGTTTCATTGCCATCTTAAATAGAGGTCCAATTCACTAACGTTGCCCTCGATTTAGTTTGAGGGAGCGAGTGAACAACCATGGGCTGCGTTTCAAACTCATAAAAGACACACCCTCGTCCACTTACACCATTTGGCGAATCCCAGTCACCATCTTGGTCGTAGGTCCAAACAATTAGCAAAACAAGGGAAGTTCGCAACCTAAGCCCCTCAGCCCTCGTTTTTGATCGAGTTTGCGAGTGTACAATTATGTTCACCTCGGGGCCTGAAATGCCCCATAATTCAATTTGTAAAACCTCAACATCAATATGGAGAAATGCCCCATAATTCAATTCGTAAAACCTCAACATCAATATGGAGAAGTCGCGGCCCCGTCTGTTTTCTCTCGTTCACTCCTGTGCCTTCTGTACTGAACAAAAAAATAGAAACGCAACAATTTCTAAGATTTGACTGATTTACAGTTCATATAAGGAAATCTTTCAATTAAAATAAATTCATTAGGCCCTAATCTATGGATTTCATATGACCGGGAATACCGATACCTTAAAATTACCATCGATAAAATGCTATTGTGTTCATTGTCCGTAGCTTATGCCTGCCCATACCATAACCCCTCCGCCACCATGGGGCACTCTGTTCGCACCGGTGACATCAGAAAACCGCTCGCCCACGACACCATACACTTGGTTTGCGGTTGTGAGGCCGGGTTGGATGTACTGACAAATTCTCTAGAATAATTATTTTAGAGAAATGAACATTACGTTCTCTGGCGACAGCTCTGGTGGACATTCCTGCAGTCCTCGTGCCAATTGCACGCTCCCTCAACTTGAGACTTCTGTGGCGTTGTGTTTATTGTGTGACGACAACTACACATTTGTGGGTGTTTTTTGGCCCCATCAGAAAAGGCCCCTGTGTAACGATCATGCTCTTTTTAATCAGCTACTTGATATGTCACACATGTCAGGTGGCTGGATTATCTTGGCAAAGGAGAATTGCTCACTAACAGGGATGTAAACAAATTTGTGCACAATTTGATAGAATTAAGCTTCAGGGATGTTTTATTTCAGTTCATGAAACATTGGACCAAGACTTTACATGTTTATTTTTGTTCTGTGTAATTCCAGCCCTTTTACGCAGAGAACATTTTTTTAAACGGTTTTTGTTTGCTTTGGGCTTTAATCCCCGTCTCTCCCTGCCCTCCAACAGAAGCTGCAGTGGGAGGTGGGGGTCTCTGAATTGCAGAAGGCTCAGAGAGAGAGGGAACAGGCACTGCGCCTGTACTCGGAGAACAACATACTCAAGATCAGGTGAGCTCTCATTTGATTCACAATTACACTTAACAATTGCAATTGACATTTCCAGCTTTACAGTTGAGACTTTTTCAAAAAATAATGTTCTCAAACTACTTAGCTGAGTTACACAATTTTGCTTACTTAAGATAAACCGAAGCCCAAGGAGGGGAGCTACTAAAGTCTCATTAAGTAGGATTACAGTGGGCTCTTAGCACACATCAGTTTACAGAAATGTGGAATAATCTGTGTTTGGAGTGCAATATTTCTCTGTGCCGACTTCTGCCTGTGAGCAGAGGGTAACCAGAAATCTAGATCAGAGGGAGTGGTGAATGGAGGAAGCTCAGAGCAGTACAGAAGTGCCAACCAGACCTTAGTACTACAGGTAGACACACACACACACACAAAACAACTAATTTAGCTTTGAACACTTGCTGTAAGTTGAATTGGTGTAATGTGCCTACCTGTGGAGGTGCTGCCGGCTCAGGTGGAGGAGCAGACAGGTCTGTCCAAAGAGAAGGTGGAGTCTCTGCTGGAGGACGGGAGGATCCACGTGGAGGAGGGACAGGTCCAGCACCAGAGAGACCAGGACCCCATCACTGACAAGTATGTATGTTCACTATCTACTATACTCCTCCACATGCCACTTTTGCCTCATATTTCTGTGAACTGTCAATAAATAGTTTTCCAGAAATGATTGTTGAATGGATTTCCTCCTGATTCCGGGAATCACATGCGCCAAATACAACAGGTATAGATAGACCTTTACAGTGAAGTGCTTACAAGCCCTTGACCAACAATACCGTTAAGAAAATAATACAAAAAAAAGTACAAATAATTAAAGCGTAGCAGTAAAATAATAATAGTGAGGCTATGTACAGGGGGTACCGGTGCAGAGGCTATATACAGGGGGTACTGGTACAGAGTCAGTGTGGAGGCTATGTACAGGGGGTACCGGTGCAGAGGCTATATACAGGGGGTACTGGTACAGAGTCAGTGTGGAGGCTATGTACAGGGGGTACCGGTGCAGAGGCTATATACAGGGGGTACTGGTACAGAGTCAGTGTGGAGGCTATGTACAGGGGGTACCGGTGCAGAGGCTATATACAGGGGGTACTGGTACAGAGTCAGTGTGGAGGCTATGTACAGGGGGTACCGGTGCAGAGGCTATATACAGGGGGTACTGGTACAGAGTCAGTGTGGAGGCTATGTACAGGGGGTACCGGTGCAGAGGCTATATACAGGGGGTACTGGTACAGAGTCAGTGTGGAGGCTATGTACAGGGGGTACCGGTGCAGAGGCTATATACAGGGGGTACTGGTACAGAGTCAGTGTGGAGGCTATGTACAGGGGGTACCGGTGCAGAGGCTATATACAGGGGGTACTGGTACAGAGTCAGTGTGGAGGCTATGTACAGGGGGTACCGGTGTGGGGTCACCGGTTAGTTGGGGTAATTAAGATATGTACATGTGGGTTAGTGACTCTGCATAGATGATAACAGAGTAGCAGCAGTGCAAAAGTGTGTGTATGTGTGTGGGGGGGGGGGGGGCAGCAGCAGCCATTTAATTAGCTGTTCAGGAGTCTTATGGCTTGGGGGTAGAAGTTGTTAAGAAGCCTCTTGGACCTAGACTTGGTGTTCCAGTACCGCTTGCCGTGCGGTAGAAGAGAGAACAGTCTGACTAGGGTAGCTGGAATCTGGATGGCAGGAAGCTTGGCCCCAGTGATGTCCTGGGCCGTAACGCACTACCCTCTGTAGTACCTTGCGGTTGGGGGCCGAGCAGTTGCCATACCAGGCAGTGATGCAACCAGGATGCTCTCTGGTGCAGCTGTACAACCTTTTAAGGATCTGAGGACCCATGCCAAATCTTTTCAGTCTCCTGAGGGGAAATAGGTTTAGGCATGCCCTCTTCACAACTGTCTTTGTGTGCTTGGACCATGTTAGTTGGTGATGTGGACACAAAAGGACTTGAAGCACTCAACCTACTCCACTACAGCCCTGTCAATGAGAATGGGGGTGTCCTCGGTCTTCCTTTACCTGTAGTCCACAATCATCTCCTTTTGTCTTGATCACGTTGAGGGAGTTGTTGTTGTCCTGGCACCACATGGACTGGTCTCTGACCTCCCTATAGGCTGTCTTGTCAGGGATCACTTGTCACCGGTAAACTTAATAATGGTGTTGTAGTCGTGCCTGGCCATGCAGTCTTGAGTGAACAGGGAGTACAGGAGGGGACTGAGCATGCACCCCTGAGGGGCCCCCGTGTTGTGGATCAGCATGGCAGCTGTTACCTACCCTTACCAGCTGGGGGCGGCCTTCAGGAAGTCCAGTTACAGAGGGAGGTGTTTAGTCCCAGGGTCCTTAGCTTAGTGATGAGCTTTTAAGGGCACTATGGTGTTAAATGCTGAGCTGTAGTCAATGAATAGCATTCTCGCATAGGTGTTCCTGTTGTCCATGTGTGAAAGGGCAGTGTGGAGTGCAATAGAGATTACATGATCAGTTGGGGCGGTATGCAAATTGGAGTGGGTCCAGGGTTTCTGGGATAATGGTGTTGATGAGACCCATGACCAGCCTTTCAATGCGTTTCATGGCTACAGAGTGTTACGGGTCAGTAGTCATTTAGGCAGGCTACCTTAGTGTTCTTGGGGACAGGGACTATGGTGGTCTGCTTGAAACATGTTGGTATTAGACTTTGTCAGGGACAGGTTGAAAATGTCAGTGAAGACACCTGCCAGTTGGTCAGTACACGTCCTGGTAATCCGTCTGGCCCTGCGACCTTATGAATGTTGACCTGTTTTAAAGGTCTTACTCACATCGGAGAGCATGGTCACACAGTCGTCCGGAACAGCTGATGCGCTCATGCATGTTTCAGTGTTATTTGCCTCGACGCGAGCATAGAAGTAATTTAGCTTGTCTGGAAGGCTCGTGTTACTGGGCAGCTCTCGGCTGTGCTTCCCTTTTGTAGTCTATAGTTCTCAAGCCCTACCACATCCGAGTGTCAGAGCCGGTGTACTACGATTAGATCTTAGTCCTGTGATGCTTTGCCTGTTTGATAATTCATCGGCGGGCATAGCGGGATTTCTTATAAGCTTCTGGTTTGGAGTCCTTTTCCTTGAAAGCGGCAGCTCTACCTTTTACCTCGGTGCAGATGTTGCCTGTAATCCATGGCTTCTGGTTGAGATATGTACGTACAGTCACTGTGGGGACAACGTCCTCGATACACTTATTGATGAAGCCAGTGACTGATGTGGTGTACTCCTCAATGCCATCGGAGGAATCCCAGAACATATTCCAGTCTGTACTAGCAAAACAGTCCTGTAGCTTAGCATCTGCTTCATCTGACCACTTTGTTATTGACCAAGTCACTGGTGCTTCCTGCTTTAATTTGAGCTTATAAGCAGGAATTAGGAGAATACAATTAAGTTCAAATTTTCCAAATGGAGGGAGAGTTTGGTACGCGTAAAGGTGGTCTAGAGTTGATTTATTTAAGTTTCACTGCATTAAAGTCCCCAGCCACTGTGCCTCAACCAGGATTTTTGGGGGAAAATGGGTAAGTTATTGAAAGTTCCAGGAATTTTGCAACCCTACATGCTACTATCCAGCCTTTATCATTTTCTTACTCTGTCCCTTCTCCCTCAGGCTGGAGGGGACCCAGAACTTGACGGATGAGAGCTCCAGGGACTTCCTAAAGCTGAAGTTTGAGACGCAGGCCCGCGAGAGGGTGGAGAAGGACCGGCTGCTGCGGGAGCTGGACACGAACCAGGACCGATTGAGGGAGGCCAGAGACAGCCACGGGAGGGAGCAACCAGGATCCAGAGGACCCAGCAGTGTGGCCCAGCCTGACACCCAGCACGTCCAAAGGGAAGAGCTCCGGGTGGGTAGTGGTGCACACGCTTCAGATCAGGGGTCTTACAACATCGGGATCATACTCATCAAATCAGAGTTTATTTGTCACGTGTGCTGAATACAACAGGTGTAACCTTACAGTTAAATGCTTAGTTACAGGCTCTAACCAATAATGTAAAAAAGGGCACACAATGCAAATAGTCTGGGTAGCCATTTGATTACCTGTTCAGGAGTCTTATGACTTGGGGGTAAAAACTGTTGAGAATCACTATTAGCGGTGATTGGGGATCACCATGAGCCAAGGCAGCAGCTACTCTTCCTGGGGTCCAAACACATTAAGATAGGTGTGTTGTGGTGATTGGGGATCACCATTAGCCAAGGCAGCAGCTACTCTTCCTGGGGTCCAAACACATTAAGATAGGTGTGTTGTGGTGATTGGGGATCACCATTAGCCAAGGCAGCAGCTACTCTTCCTGGGGTCCAAACACATTAAGATAGGTGTGTTGTGGTGATTGGGGATCACCATTAGCCAAGGCAGCAGCTACTCTTCCTGGGGTCCAAACACATTAAGATAGGTGTGTTGTGGTGATTGGGGATCACCATGAGCCAAGGCAGCAGCTACTTTTCCTGGGGTCCAAACACATTAAGATAGGTGTGTTGTGGTGATTGGGGATCACCATGAGCCAAGGCAGCAGCTACTCTTCCTGGGGTCCAAACACATTAAGATAGGTGTGTTGTGGTGGTTGGGGATCACCATTAGCCAAGGCAGCAGCTACTCTTCCTGGGGTCCAAACACATTAAGATAGGTGTGTTGTGGTGATTGGGGATCACCATGAGCCAAGGCAGCAGCTACTCTTCCTGGGGTCCAAACACATTAACGCACTTACATATAAGATAGGTGTGTTGTTATACCTTGTGTTTATGTTGTATTTGTGTGCAAGTTTACGCCACTGTGTTTTGCCTACCTTTGTGTGTAGGACCGGTCTGACAAGATGGCAAAGCGTCTTCAGATGATGACCCAGCGGTACGAGGCCCTGAAGAAGAGGGCGGCCATGGAGGTGGAGGGCTTCAAGAGCGACATCAAACATCTCAAACAGAAACTCAAAGACGTGGAGAAACAGCTCTTTAAGGTGAGCATGGGACAAATGTTGTACGCCTGTGTGTTATCTGTTGTATGTTTTTGTGTGTGTGTGTGTGTTAAAGGTGACCCTGAACGTGGGTCCTGACCATCCTACACGAGGTGCGTCAGACCAACGTTCGGACCAGGAAGGTCCAGGGGGAGCTGAAGGCCAAGATCTACGGGCTGGAGAAAGACCTCCACTACAGCTGAGATACAGCCCAGACTGGCCCACTGGAGACCTGGGTACCATTCAGTAGGTGCCAGACAACCTTTTTCAAAACCTATTTAATGTCTACTGATCGCAACCTTGTATTCCCATTTGACATGCTCTGTTTGAATTTCTGACACCTGATATGAGACTCATTTGCAATGTCTCACGAATCAGTTTGTCAGGTTTTAGGCCAAGAAGATCTGGGTGTGTATGGTCATTGGCAGACAAGTTGTGTATGACATTAATGTCATTTTACATTAATACTCTAATCAAATACAAACAGAACAAATTGAACATTGTGCGTAGGTCATGGACATGCATCCTAGACGCAGTTGTTTTCTACTTCTGATTTGTCTATTGTGTGTTGCTGTGAAAAAACTAGTGGTTTCATTTATCAATGGATGAATCATTAATTAACTGGTTGTTATAACTAGATATAAAAATGCACAATTGCGTGGGCTAGTTACATAAATGTTTGTTTCCTCTGAACAGAAATGGATCAACATTTCTGTAAATCTAAAATATTGTTTAGGAAAAAGAGGCCATTGACTCAAATCGACGTAGACATCATCCCGTAGATGATAGGTATGCTGTCTTTTTTACTCTGCCATAGAGCAGCTGGACCCCAGGAAGATGCCAGCGCGAGGTCACTGTCCACCTGGCTGGGGAATTAAGTCTCCCCTCCAGTTATGGCAGACAAGGATGGTGGTTTTATCCAAAGCTGTGCCCTGTGGATCTGGTTTCTGCATCCCAAGTGTTAATTTAGGGAAATTTCTGTCTGGTCATCAGGCTTGAGAAACCAAAAAACCACCTCTGGAACGCAGATGAACCAGAATCTTGTTTGGTTGTTGCACACTGGCTGGTTTCTGCTGCTGTCTTTATTAACCTTATTTGAAGGGGTTAGTCAGTGACTTGATTTGAATATTACATTAACAGTACAAAAATGTATGCAGTCGTGTAAGTTGCTCTGGATAAGTGTGCTAAATGTCTGATGTAAATACACATGTAAAATGTATGCAGTCGTGTAAGTTGCTCTGGATAAGTGTGCTAAATGTCTGATGTAAATAAACATGTAAAATGTATGCATTACTTCATTTTCCTCTCTTTCTGTCAGGTGAAAGTAATTGACTAGTCTAAAGTAAATAAATAAAATAAAAATTGGCTTCGTTTAAACACAGGCAAGAGTTTCCTTCCTTATTTTTCTACCAGTCGAGGTGCTTTAAATCCTTTCAATCCAAGTGACATTAAGATTGAGTTATAATTGAAACCAAACCCATGGTGTTGAATAGAGTCCTCTTGTGGCCAAAAGACTGATAGCTTGGGCGATGCCATTGAGGACTTGGGTGAAGCTTCCAACTTCATTGGCTGATCTCTCCTGATGACCCGGTTGACCTGATTACCAGTTTGGAGTCTTGACAGCCAGGTCTTCAGGAGGGATCAGCCAAGGAATTTTACTTGTGAAGAAGTAAAATGGACTATTTGAAGATGGCGATGTCCTCAATGGTGCAGCCCATGCTCACAGACACCATCTTTGATTTGATTAGGATCCCCATTAGCCGACGCCAATAGTGACGGCTCGTCTTACTGGGGTCCGACACACAACGAAAAAGACTACAATTTACATCCATTTAAAAACGTGAATACATGTCAGTACATACACAGAAGTAGGTCACGTGGGAGAGACATTGTGCCGCTTAATTTTTTTAAAGACCCCTGGTGGCATGTCTGGGGGAGTAAGTGTCTGTCAGTACTGTGCGTAAGTTGACTATGCAAACAATTTGGAATTTCCAACACATGTTTCTTATAAAAATAAGAAGTGACGCAGTCAGCCTTTCCTCAACGCTCAGCCAAGAGACTGGCATGCATAATATTAATATTAGCCTCTGATTACAGTGACGAGCAAGACGTGCCACTCTGTTCCGGGCCAGCTGCAGCTTAACTAGGTCTTTCTTTGCAGCACTTAACCACACGACTGGACAATAATCAAGATAAGATAAAACTAGAGCTGGCAGGACTTAAAGAGCATCTCTTTAGCACGGACACTCACAATATTTACAACCATTGAATCTATATGTTTTAACCATGAGTCTAAGGCAACACCAAGTAATTTTGTTTCCTCAACTTGTTCAACAGCCACACCATTCATTACCAGATTCAGCTGAGGTCTAGAATTTAGGGAAGGATTTGTACCAAATACAATGCTCTTAGCTTAAGAGATCGTTCATTATTACACAGATACAGAGATGTTATGTCTACCCAAGTCTATGGTCCTGGTCTATCACCTTATGTATTACTGCCCCCTAGTGGAAAGAAGTGACATCCCAAAATAATCTATAGGCCTGAAGGCACATACAGTGCCTTCAGAAAGTATTTACACCCCTCGAATTTTTCCACATTTTGTTGTGTTACAGCCTGAATTCAAAATAGATTAAATGGAAATGTGTCACTGGCTTACACACAATAGCCCATAATGCCAAAATTGAATTGTTATTAGACATTTTTGCAAATGAATAAAAACATTCAAAGCTGAAATGTCTTGAGTCAATAAGTATTCAATGCCTTTGTTATGGCAAGCCTAAATACGTTTCAGGAGTAGAAATCTGCTTAACAAGTCACATAATACATTGCATGGACTCACTCTGTGTGCAATAATAGTATTTAACATGATTTTTGAATGACCACCTCCACTCTGTACCCCACACATACAGTAAAATCATCTGTAAAGTCCCTCAGTGGAGCATTGAATTTCAAACACAGATTCAACCACAAAGACCAGGGAGGTTTTCCAATGCCTCGCAAATAAGGGACCTAGATGGGTAAACAAATAAAAAAGCAGACATTGAATATCCCTTTGAGCATGGTGAAGTTGTTAATTACACTTTGGATGGTGTATCAATACACCCAGTCACTACAAAGATACAGGCGTCCTTCCTAACTCAGTTGCCGGAGAGGAAGGAAACCGCTCAGGGATTTCACCATGAGGCTAATGGTGACTTTAAAACAGTTACAGAGTTTAATGGCTGTGATAGGAGAAAACTGAGGATTGATAAACAACATTGTAGTTACTCCACAATACTAACCTAAATGACAGAGTGAAAAGAAGGAAACCTGTACAGAATACAAATATTCAGAAACATCCTGTTTGCAACAGGACACTAAAGTAAAACTGCAAAAAATGTGGCAAAGAAACACATTTTATGTCCTGAATACAAAGTGTTATGTTTGGCGCAAACTCAACACATCACTGAGTTCCACTCTTCATGCATTGTTGGTGGCTGCATCATGTTGAGTAATGGTGACATGACGCTTGTCATCGGCAAGGAGTGGTTCAGTCTGCTTTCCAACAGACACTGGGAGGCAAATTCACCTTTCAGCAGGACAATAACCTAAAACACAAGGCCAAATATACACTGGAGTTGCTTACCAAGAAGACATTTAATGTTCTTTAGTGGCCTGGTTACAGTTTTGACTTAAATTGGCTTCAAATCTATGGCAAGACTTGAAAATGCCTGTCTATGAATGATCAACAAACCACTTGACACAGCTTGAATATTTTTTGTGAAAGAATAATGTACATATATTGTACAATCCAGGTGTGCAAAACTTAGAGACTTATCCAGAAAGAATCACAGATGTAATCGCTGCCAATGGGGATTCTAACATGTATTGACTCGGTTGTGAATACTTATGTAAATGAGATATTTCTGTATTTCATTTTCAATACATTTGCTAAAATGTTAAAAAACATATTTTCACTTTGTCATTATGGGGTATTGTGTGTAGATGGGTGAGAAAAAACTATTATTGAATCCATTTTGAATTCAGGCTGTAACACAACAAAATGTACAATAGGTCAAGGGGTACTAATAATATCACTGTTAATGGCTTTCCACGCATAGGCTACTTTCTGTCCCTAAAACTAAAACTGAAACTAAATCATATAAAAACTGGGTATAAATGTTTTTATCAAACTGAAAATAAATAAAACTAGAAAATCAAGTCTGAAAACTGAAACTAAACTAAACTGATTATTATTATTTAATATGTAAAAACAAACAGAAACAAAAACTCACATTCAATCACAAAACTATAATAACCTTGATGTCACCTTTACACTAAAATGACCAATGCCCACTGGCTGAAACTTGAAAGAGCTGGGTGGGTGTAGTTTGATAATGATTGACAGGGACAGAACATAGAGCATGTAGTAGACACCACCATGATACTGTATGCACTGTGTGTACCTTGGCTTGGACAAGCCCCTCTACTCACACAGAATGGACTGTTTGAGTTGTGTGACTGGTCAGGTCATTATCAATGCAGACTAATTCTTAATGATGGAATCGACATTAGGGGAAACAGTGTTTGAAGTATCTTCTTTGTTGTTGTGTTATCCCAAATGGACATGGCAGTTTCACCAGCTTTAACGGCCTACCACAAAGAAAAGAAGGGTGGTCTGGCATGAAGGCATACAGATATAAGGTCTACAGATTATACATATTTTCTGAATGTTAAAACAACCCTTTTACACAAAAATGAGTGGCATATTAGACAAATGCAATCTGTAACATGTTGCAATCTTGTTGCTAGCAAGTAGCAACTAACGTCAGCTAGCATAGCTAGCTAGCTAGCAATGTTTAGCCCAAAGTCAGCCAGCTATAACTTTAGCTTGCTATCAACTTGAAATCAAGTAGCTAATCAAATGTACAGTTGAAATCGGAAGTTTACATACACTTAAGTTGGAGTCATTAAATCTTGTTTTTCAACCACTCCACAAATTTCTTTGTGCATGACACAAGTAATTTTTCCAACAATTGTTTAAAGACAGATTATTTCATTTATAATTCAGTGTGTCACAATTCCAGTGGGTCAGAAGATTACATACTAAATTGACTGTGCTTTAAGCAGCTTGGAAAATTCCCAAAAATGATGTCATGGCTTTAGAAGCCTCTGATAGGCTAATTGACATCATTTGAGTCAATTGGAGGTGTACCTGTGGATGTATTTCAAGGCCTACCTTCAAACTCAGTACGTCTTTGCTTGAAATCATGGGAAAATCTAAAGAAATCAGCCAAGACCTCAGAATAAAAATTGTAGACCTCCACAAGTCTGGTTCACCCCTGGGAGCAATTTCCAAATTCCTGAAGGTACCACGTTCATCTGTACAAACAATAGTACTCAAGTATAAACACCATGGGACCACGCAGCCGTCATACCACTCAGGAAGGAGACGCGTTCTGTCTCTTAGAGATGAACGTACTTCGGTGCGAAAAGTGCTTTGCTGCAGGAGGAACTGGTGCACTTCACAAAATGGATGGCATCATGAGGGAGGAAAATTATGTGGATATATTGAAGCAACATCTCAAGACATCAGTCATGAAGTTAATGCTTGGTCGCAAAATGGGTCTTCCAAATGGACAATGACTCCAAGCATA
This sequence comes from Oncorhynchus kisutch, assembly GCF_002021735.2. Taxonomy (NCBI): domain Eukaryota; kingdom Metazoa; phylum Chordata; class Actinopteri; order Salmoniformes; family Salmonidae; genus Oncorhynchus; species Oncorhynchus kisutch. Next base: position 4,220,122 of record NC_034195.2, read on the forward strand.
CTTTCAAAGTTGTGGCAAAATGGCTTAAGAACAACAAAGTCAAGGTATTGGAGTGGCCATCACAATCCTCAATCCTATAGAACATTTGTGGGCAGAACTGAAAAAGCATGTGCGAGCAAGGAGGCCTACAAACCTGACTCAGTTACACCAGCTCTGTCAGGAGGAATGGGACAAAATCCCAACTTATTGTGGGAAGCTTGTGGAAGGCTACCTGAAATGTTTGACCCAAGTTAAACAATTTAAAGGCAATGCTACCAAATACTAACTGAGTGTAGGTAAACTTCTGACCCACTGGGAATGTGATGAAAGAAATAAAAGCTGAAATTAATCATTCTCTCTACTATTATTCTGACATTTCACATTCTTAAAATAAAGTGGTGATCCTAACTGACCTAAAACAGGGAATTTTCACTATGAATTAATGTCAGGAATTGTGAAAAACTGACTTTAAATGTATTTGGCTAAGGTGTATGTAAACTTCCGACTTCAACTGTATGTTTTAGTCATACCACAGAGTATATAAGCCCAGAGGCGCAACATCTTGATAATTCCGGGAACGCTTGCGAAACAGATCAAGCAGATCAGGACGAGGTTTGGGGTTTGAGATGTCAATTAGTGAAGTGAAAACGTATTCCTTAGTTACTTATTTTCTCTAAATCTAAAGGAACAAACTTCAATCGAGACAATGTTTTAAGTTATTACTCCAACCTCATGAAAACTGACAGGTTTTATTTATTATTATTTTTTACCCCCTTTATCTCCCCAATTTCGTGATTACGAACTTGTCTCATCGCTGCAACTCCCCAACGGGCTCGGGAGAGTCGAAGGTCAAGTCATGCGTCCTCCAAAACATGGCCTTTTCATTAGAGTTAATAACAACTTTATAGCGAAGAAGTGACTTTGATTTGAAGGCCTGCATATGCGCAGTTAGGCGCGTTTCCGCATGAGCTTAGCTAGCCAAAGTCACCCTGACATTGCCTACAAGTGTGATCGGGAATTTCTATTAGAGAAGTAGTTTCTGCCTATCTTCATACTGTACTATCTCTGGATATACATTTACTAGTTAGCTAATTACAGGCTGAACATTACCCCACTGAAGGTATTAATTTTCCTTCTTGGATGTCCTCTGTTTACATAGTACAATGTGAATCACTCATGTATTGAGTGAATGTACTGCTGTAGCATGTTTCCTCCCTGCTCCCTCGCTATGGCAATGCATGTAGTAACCTAAACATTAATAGATCACAGTCTGGCCCACAAAGATCAGACGACAGCAAGTATGACCAACACAACCTAAATAGATACGAATCATCTTTCATCAAGTCAAGAAAAAATGTCTAATGCAACATTTACTAATGTAATTATAAAGAAAACAGAGAGCATGTACAAAATTCACTTTATTTTAGAGGGTGATATAAGGCATGAAGCAAATGTGGAATGACTTTGTGGTTTAGACCCGGTGAAGATGTAGAGTGAAGGTATCTTTTAACCCTCTCTGTACCCAGGTGCTGTGGAACAATTATCTTTCAGCCTCAGAGCAGCATGACTGGTTCTGATTCTGGATAGCTGTATAACGTTCGTCGTAGGTGGAAGAAGAGGAGGACCAATGCGCAGCGTGGTAAGTGTCCATATTCTTTAATAAAGTAATTGCACACTGAAACAATAAATAAAACGACAAACGAACAGTCCTGAATGGTGCTGGAAAAACACTAAACAGAAAAGAATCACCCACAACTCAAGGGTGAAAACAGGCTACCTAAGTATGGTTCTCAATCAGGGACAACGATTGACAGCTACCGCTGATTGAGAACCATACCAGGCCAAACACAGAAATCTCAAATCATAGAAAAAAGAACATAGACTGCCCACCCCAACTCACGCCCTGACCATACTAAAACAAAGACAAAACAAAGGAACTAAGGTCAGAACGTGGCAGTACCACAAAACCTGAACCTATAGGGGAGGGTCTGGGTGGTCGTCTGTCCACGGTGGTCGCTCTGGCGTGGCACATGGACCCCACTCTACCATAGTCTTTGTCCGCCTCTTAACCCGCCTCCGTGGCCTCTTTAGAGCGGCGACCCTCGGACTAGGGCCCTAGCAACGGGTCCCGAATGGACGGGAGATTCTGGCACCACCTGACAGGCGGGAGACTCCGGCAGCTCCGGAGTGAAGGGCGATTCTGGTATCTCTGTAGTGAAGGGCGATTCCGGCAGCACCGGAGTAACGGACCGCTCTGGCAGCTCCTGACTGACAGGCGGCTCTGGCAGCTCAGGACAGATGGGAGACTCTGGCAGCTCAGGACAGACGGGAGACTCTGGCAGCTCAGGACAGACGGGAGCACCTTTAGGGAGGAGACGGCGAGACAGCCTGGTGCGGGGGGCTGCCACCTGAGGGTTGGTGTGTGGAGGAGGCACCGGATAGACCGGGCCGTGGAGGCACACGTGAGGTCTCAAGCACCGAGCCTGCACAACCCTACCTGGTTGGATACTCCCCGTAGCCAGGCCAGTGCGGCGAGGTGGAATCGACCACACAGGGCTGTGCTGGCGAACCGGGGACACCATGCGCAGGGCTGGTGCCATGTACCCCGGCCCAAGGAGACGCATTGGAGACTAGATGCGCTGATCCGGCTTCATGGCACCTGGCTCGATGCCCACTCTAGCCCGGCCAATACGAGGCGCTGCTATGTAACGCACAGGGCTATGCCTGCGCACCGGAGACACTGTGCGCCTCACGGCATAACACGGTGCCTCTCTCCACAGTAAGCATGGGGAGTTGGCTCAGGTCTCCTACATGACTTAGCCACACTCCCCTTGTGCCTCCCCCCAATATTTTTTGGGGGCTGCCTCTCGGGCTTCCTTGATCGCCGTGCCAACTCCATTCGCCGGTATCCCTCCTCGCACTGTTCCAGAGAATCCCAGGCGGGCTCCGGCACTCTCCCTGGGTCAACCGACCACCTTTCTATCTCGTCCCATGTTGTCACCTCCTCCAGATAGCGCTGCTCCTTACCACGCTGCTTGATCCTTTGGTGGTGGGTGATTCTGTAACGTTCGTCGTAGGTGGAAGAAGAGGAGGACCAATCTGCAGCGTGGTAAGTGTCCATATTCTTTAATAAAGTAATTGAACACTGAAACAATAAGTAAAACAACAAAACGAACAGTCCTGAATGGTGCAGGAAAAACCCCCAGAAAAGAATCACCCACAACTCAAGGGTGAAAACAGGCTACCTACGTATGGTTCTCAATCAGGGACAACGATTGACAGCTACCTCTGATTGAGAACCATACCAGGCCAAACACAGAAATCTCAAATCATAGAAAAAAGAACATAGACTGCCCACCCCAACTCACGCCCTGACCATACTAAAACAAAGACAAAACAAAGGAACTAAGGTCAGAACGTGACAGTACCACAAAACCTGAACCTATAGGGGTGGGTGCCATAACATTGGAAATCACTCTGTGAGCTATGAGTTTTTCCAACTTGAGACTAGAGCTGTCATGTCATTTTGTCATCCGGTGATTGTCAAGCAAATATCTGCTGGTCTCACGGTAATTGATCGTTAATTAACATAAAAATGTTTAGCCTCTCTTGGCTTCCACGCATAGCCTACAAGCCACTGATGCAGACCTTTGGAACGTCTGCATTTCAAAAATCCATTTAATATAGCCTACACCTTCACAATAAATGTTTTGATTTTTAAAACATTCTAAGGCTGAATGATGCAACTAATTATGATTTGAAAAAAGCTGCATGAAAGTCATGAGCTTAGCTTTATATCTTGCGCAGGATGCACACACTACATCAGTCTCTCATTCACAATTTGACAAGCACTTGATAATATTCTCACTAGGCCTCTAATGTCCCGGCGGCATCCTCCTTGTGTGGCCATAATGTCCCCTGAAAAAAGCCTTTTGCGGCCAAAGTGGCCATTGTGTCCTTGGGCTGAGTATAATTATTATAATTCCCTTCTCCAGGCTGCCAATCACCGTGCTCTGAAGCACCTCACACTCACATGGCTCTCAGATACCTAAATTATTTTTAGCCAATGCCCTTCATGTGATCGGGTCCTTCTCACAGGCATCTCAACTCTGAATTAGGCTAAGAGTGAAGACAGACACATCTGGGACGCAACTGTGCGTGTCCTTCTTGTCGAAGTCCGAGATGCATATTGAAGATGTTAGAAGAACTGTCCACATTTACTTTTCATCAGCCAACAAGATGAGTAGGCTTGCTGAACAGTTCTAGGTCATTGTACATACAATTTGTAGACCATGTGACTTCATCTGCAATGCCTCGGACGATTTTGGATCTGTAAAGGACTGAGGCCAAAACATCTTTCCTGGTTTTCTCCAACCAGCTCTCCGGACTTCCGAAGACAAGGTCGCATGCACCCTCCAATATAACGTTCTTGTCTTGCTTCACAACCACCGATCTGAGAGCCAGGGCTGTTGCCTCGTGGATTAGTCCGTCCACCACAGCCTTTAGCGTGGACACGACTGTCAGAATTGGAAGCTGTTTTCCTAGCTTCTTGAAGTCTAGAACTCGCTAGCTGGTTAAATTAGGCTTTTCCCCAAATGCAATTGGCAAGACCATCAATATATCCTCCCCTCGCACAAAGGCTTGAAATGCTTCAAGTTGCGCCTATCTTAATTCAGTCCCTAAATTGGCCGTTACTTTTCAGAATGCTTCACCCCTGAGTTTTTCTCCCCACAGCTTGGCTTGTTTATCTCGCTAGTGGGGAGTAGGAAATTGACGAGGAAATAGCGTGCATATGAGAACCAATCAAAATGTTAGCTCAAATTCTGAGCAAATATTGAATTTTACACGGACTCTTGTCCAGAACAAGTGGGTCACAGCTCTTTACTGTGTAGTCACGTGGGTCACGTCAGCCAGGCTATCACATTTTAACTCAAGCCCACTTAACTCTCTTCCTTCCCTCCCGTCTCTCCATCACAGTGACAACCCTATAGCAGACATTTATGGTGCCAACCTCTACAACCACTACTTACAGGCCTGACGCCACTGCAGGGTTCAGATGCAGCTCAAGCGGATCGTTGGGGAGCCCCAGAGCCTGGAGGACAACCACAAAATGATCCGTGACAAAATGGAATGGGTGTCAGGGGTGTACTAGGGGCGAGGACAAGTCTATTCCTGGCCCATACACTGTTCACTTCACTGCCTAGTTAGTTAACAGCCCCTCATGGTCTGGGTCTCAAAGTCTGCCTTTACACAGGCAGCCTAATTCTGATCTTTTGCCCAATAATTGCTCTTTTGACCAGTCAGATCAGATGTTTTGCCAACAATTGGGTAAAAGATCAGAATTGTGCTGCCTGTGTAAACCTAGCCTAACAGCTACTCTTTGGTTAGGACAGAGTCTGAGAGTCCACATAGACCTCTCTGTGACCAACAGATGTCTAAAATACAAGTTAACATATGAAGGAGGCTTCCTCCTTAACCCCCTGACTCTTGTATTGTCTTTATGCAAGTCTAGAATGTCCGTGCACACATTTACCATACTGTTCTGCCATTGAGATTTCCGTAACTTTTCCATTTCTGTTGCGTGTCCTGTTCTAAAGAGTGTAATTATGTCTGTTATGGTAATCATGACTATGTTTTTGGCGACTTAAAATGATTCTTAGTTTACTTGAAACAGCCTTAGGGGTGGGTTTGATAGGTCAGTGACTTCCAGGATTATTACAGTATCAGAGTAATTTCTTTATGCAAGTGACTAATTTAAGTCAATGTTCATTGATGGTCTCCACAACTGATGCAAGGCAAGTTGTTCAATTTACCGTTAACTAAACTAGTTAACTAAACTAGTCCTACATATCCGCTCGTGTTTTATTAAGGGTTGGAGCATCTTAACAGAGCCAATAGTATGTGACGGCATGCTATCGGGGGATGTAAATATTTTATCATGTTTTCTGAATTATGATGATTATTTTTGTGGAATTTGTTATTGAATGTTTTATGCGGGGATGTCAGCATGGTTTGAAGGGAAAGAAGTGTGAGACTGTGGAATTGTCAATGCAATTTGACAAACTGGAGGACAATTATTATTTTTTTAAGGTAAAAGATCAAACAATAGGAGTGTTCATTGAAACCAGTCATTCTGACACATACAATAGACCACAGGACGCCAGAGGATACTTTTACCACGTTTGGTTATTAAATACTGGTTACGTTTTAGACAATAGTAGTAGGTTAAGTACGATAAGGACAGGTGCATGTGACTACTGGCAGCCAAGTTTAAAACTACAGTTAAAGACCCACTCCAGCCTCCCTAGAACTTAATTTATCTCCTGATTCACTTAACAAAATAGGTGGTTATTGTTCCTACAGTTAAAGACCCACTCCAGCCTCCCTAAAATAGGTGGTCCATTGCAGCTCCAGCCTCCCTAGAATAGGTGGTCCATTGCAGCTCCAGCCTCCCTAGAATAGGTGGTCCATTGCAGCTCCAGCCTCCCTAGAATAGGTGGTCCATTGCTCCTACAGTTAAAGACCCACTCCAGCCTCCCTAAAATAGGTGGTCCATTGCTCCTCTATTGTTCCTGCAAGCAAAGGGAACATCTGATCTGACATCAGAGTGCACCATCAGACCAACTCCTTGTTTTGGCAAACTCTTGAATTTCGCAATTGTGTTTAATTTATTATTTTTTTTTTACTATTTTGCTCAAAACATGTATTTATTTTTACCCCTAAATGTGTGTACTGTATTTATACTAGATAGAAAATACAGCTGGAGTGGGACTTTTCAGTGGCAGTGATAGTCTCAATCATCACTACAGTACTTGTATCTATTCCATCCCCACCAACGCACAATATAGTAGACACACACATCCCAAACCCCTAGCCTCTATCCCAACACGCTTCTTGACAGCACCTTTAAATGTGGCAGTCTAAAACTAGCGGGCGTTGTGGCAACGTTGATTCCAGACAATTATAGTTTATCTCTAGGTTAATTATACAGTTATCAGGACCATCAGCACAACAACCTCTTGTCCACCTTGCCCATCAATTCTCTCAACAACATGATTTCCTGTCCGTGGAATCGGAGCCATGGATAGGATGGGAGTTTGGGAAGTGTGGGGAGGCCTGTGAGTGTTCGTCTGTGATGGTCAGGCCGTTCCTAACCATCAGCTCCCGGGCCATTAGCACGAAGGCTGCCTCCACATTCTGGGCCTCCTTGGCTGAGGTTTCCAAGGCGGCCAGCGCACCCTTCCCTTCAGCCAGAGTACAGGCATCCTCAAACAGCACTTGTCTCTCCGACTGCAGATCCGACTTGTTCCCTAGGAGAAAAGAGCAGAGAATGGAAATGGTTATTTTTATTTGAGTTTCTTTTGAGAAATAGATGACTGTTGATTGCTTGGAATAATCTATTTATAAGCTCAAGGTAAGTGTCAGACAATTTTCTCTCACCCACCAGTGACGATGAGCACCACATCTGTTATGTCATTATTACAACTGCTCAGTAGGCTTTATAACAGAGTTTGACAAAAGCCACGTGTTGCCTGTGTCTCTCCCACCCACCAATGAGGATGAGAACAACGCTAGCAGCCCCGTACTGCTCTACTTCCTGGATCCAGTGTGTCACAGATTCAAACGTTGGACGCCGTGTGATGTCATAGGCCACTATAGCGCCATGGGCACTGCGGTAATAGCTCTGGGTGATTGTGCGGAAACGCTCCTGTCCAGCCGTGTCCCACACCTGCAGCTGAGGAGACAAGAAACAATACCCACTTTAGCTGGAGAACACACACTACACCAATTTCTTATACACACACTCTCAGGCCAGGTTAAGGAACAAAGGGTCAGTTGAAACCCACCCATAGCCTTTTCCCCAACCCTCTGGTAGAACAAGATAGGTGTAAACATGGAGAGCGCTCCCCTAAGCATATTGAAAGATTAGCTGGAGACAGCACCACATGCTTACACCTATCCAGTCGCATCAGCAAACACTAAAGGGCAAAGGACTGTGTGTTGGATGTCTATGCATCCCTGTGTAGGAGAGACCGGTACAGGGAGGTTTTCATTGATTTCATTTATGGATGAGACGTTTTTAAGGGTGGTCCAAAAACATCCAACCCATCCTCCAAATACACAGACAAACATGTACCTAGGAAAACACACTTATATTGTCCATACAATTATACAGTCACTTGATACACACCCAGAAAACACACACTCACAGCGGGGCGATCCAAAGTTACAGTTTGACCTCTCCCGTTCCTTAAAACAAACAAAAAAGTGCTGAAGACTTCTTTGCTTTTGAGGACAGCAGAGGCAGAACCATTTACACTGTGTAAAGACACATTTAAGCTAGCTAGGCCTATTGACAATAACGAAATACCGGATGGAACAAAGACAATATCTCCTGTACTTAACATCGAAAAATGTGATAAACAATCGCCCCAGAAATCGACACATTTTCCCTTACCTTGACCTTCCTGCCATCAATGTCCATGGTGCGTACGGTGAAGTCCACCCCGATAGTGTTTTGTTGTTTCTCCATGAAGACACCAGACTTAAAGCTCTGGACCACGCAGGTCTTCCCCACGTCCGAGTCTCCCACCAGGATGATCTTAAAGAGGAAGTCGAAGGAGTCGTCCTGCTCCGGCCCAGAGGACTGCATGGTGAGGGGTCGACACAGGGAGAGTCTGAGAGACAAAACTAAAACTGCCCTGCAGCAGCGATATAACTGGTTCTCTACTGTGTAAGTTGTTAGCTGCGTCAATAACAGTTGAAACTGTTGACAGAGATGGTCACATCCTAGTCAAAAACATGAAGAGAACCCTTCCTCAAGAGGAGCTAAAGAAGTACATGTACATTTCCTACTAAAACGGTGTCCCTTCTATGCAGATTGTCTTGGGAAAACTCAGGAACTATATTTTTTAAAAACTGTCTGCTATACAGAAAACAAATTGTTGGCCAAAACAAGAATATCACGGCTTGTTAGTCCCCTGTTTATAACCATAGCCTGTTTCTTCTTCATTCTTTTTTCTTGTCGGAAGTTGTATTGAAGATAAGGCTTCAATAGGCTATATCCTCTACTTCTACAGGTGTTCTCTACTCAGCCCCTCTTCGGGTATTTCCTCAGGTGTCCATCTCCCAAAGTGAGCTCATTCCACACACAAATAAAACGTCACATTCCAAACAATATCACAATTAAAGGTGTTCTGGAAGGCTTCCAAAAGGTCCACGTTTCAAGTCTTCGCCCTTTTTCAAAGGTTGTGTACATCAAATCACTCCCATTCTTTGTTCTCAGACCTCCAACTGTTTTCCTGCACAGTTGGTGTTCTTATGCCCTTTATACCATATTTCTCTCTCTCTACTGTTGTTCTCCCCGCTCTCATTCGTTCACAGACAGCTACGGTACACCCCTTACCTTTCCTGGCAGGTGTGATTTCCAGTTGCCTGCCCACCTGCACCACTGCATCTTGGGAATTGTAGTTTTCCGGGCAAGGTCCAGGGTCTGTGAGGACAGGAAGGAGGGATCAGTCGCAGCGGTCACATTTAAGACTTGTCTCTAGGTTCTTGCGAGGCTCACTGGGTACACATCCTTAGGTCAATAGAGGGAGCCACTCCTGTAGTTAAGCTGCTCGTGGAGAAATGTAAACACAATAATTTTGTCTTGACAAGTGGCCTTTGGACCCCAGAGAGCTGCATACAAATACTCAGAAACACACAGGCGGCTTCCCCTCTCTCACTATTCGCCACCTCCTGACTGCCGTCAATAACACATTCCAGTGCATACAACAGCTAAATATAGAGCAGGCAAGAACACAAGACAACGCTTAAGCGTTTCTCAGTAAACATCTTGTTAATGAGGGTTAATTGAATTTACTGTGTGATGAATCCATTTTACCTCAGGCGCCATACATTGACCTCGCGAGGAGATAAAGTGAAGTGATGAAGAGTCTACTGTTCTGGAAGTCAGAGACCCCCTCTTTTTTTCCATTTCTCTCTCCACCCACACACTGGTTTGTCGTCATCTCAGCCCACAGAGGCACAAGGCACAGCTGGACACAGAACAATGCGTGCGAGTGTGAGTGGCGCTGTGCACCAGGGTTGGCCTATCTATGGCCCCAGCCACCATGTTCTGAGTGTGTGATCACATGACAGTTCCACATTAGGCCCTGCAGCCTGAGGAATGTTTATCTTTCACCCACTGACACCATATCTCCTATTATTGCCTTATCTACAGATGTCTACTGATCAACTCATGTTAGCATTTTTTTTTTTTACTGTGTGAAAAATAGTTCAAGCATAAGAAATAACACTTGTCAATCTCCCTCTTTGTCTGCTATCCAGTTAGGTTGATAAATCTAAAATGAATAAAAATATCCAGCCCATTAGCCATAATATAAATAACAACAAACAGTTTTTATTGACATCCCGAACTATGCAAAAAAATGTACATGTCATTAGGAAATTTTTGTCAGTGAAAGTAACAGAATTTGTAGAAATATTTAGCTTCACATGAATCAAACTATTCTTTGAGAATTAAGAACCTATACAAATCTGGCATCAAAAAACACACTACCACAACGTGTCTTTTCGATGAGAAATACATGAAAACACAGTCAATGGACTAGTGCAACTGAGTCTACACAGTGCAGTCGGAAAGTATTCAGATCTGGACTTTTCCCACATTTAGTTACGTTACAGCCTTATTTTAAACTGGACTAAATACCGTTTTCCCTCATCAGTCTACACACAATACCACACAGTGACAAAGCAAAAACAGGTTTTTAGAATTGATTGCAAATGTATAAATTTTTATTTATTTAAACTGAAATACCTACACTAGCAGCCCGTAGGTGCTTTTATTATTGTTGGACATAAAACAGACTGAAAACATCAGCAAATCAGCGCCAAGTGATTTGAATTTTGACAATCTGTTTCAAAAGATTCACATGCATAAAAGAGAGATATACTGTTTGTGATCTAATTCAAATGTAAGCAAGGCTTGAAATTATCCGATTTTTGTCGTCAAATGTTATATCGGTTTGGGCTTCTTGCGGTCAATTTGCAGTCTACAAATGATTTGTCATTATATTCCGGCCACCTGATCATCCACTCAAAAAAGTTGATGATCCCTGGTATGTTCATTAGCATGGTCACCTCCCCTGTGTCCTCTCACAGTAGCATAAAGCGCCTAAACACTGATCTAAGGTCAGTGTTGTGGTTTCCCCGGAGGTTAGATCTGAGGATAGTACTCTAGATCTGTGTCCAAGGTGAACCTCTACTGGAGCGGTCATCTCCTCTGCAGGCGAGCTGCCGAGCTTACAGTGTCTCGGAGTCTGAATGGGATGCTGGGGCTGTTCTGGTACTTGGGCTGACTTGGCCGTTTCCTGTGGGAAGTCTTCTTCACCGGTGTTTTCTCTGGTGGCGGGACGTGGATGGGCTTCCATGGGATTGGGTTGTAGAAGCTGGGAGATGGGTACGTTACATTGTCATAGCCACCTGGGAGAAGACACAAAATACACGTACTTTACAAAATCAAAGCTTGCTTTAAAATATACATGCACGACTGTACAACTACATGTGTGTGGCAATAAAACATCTTATTGTTACATTTTTTTTTATTGACATTTTCCAGAAGGTGAATATGAGATTGAACAACCCTAAACCAGGTGAAGACCGTTATGTTACCTCGCGGGCAGCCGGGTGCATTGGGACCGGGTCGGCTCTTGTCCTGGGCACGAAGCCATTCCTTAAAGTTTTCCTCTGCTCTCTGTCTGCGCTCTCTCTCCTGAGCCTCTCTGCTGGCTGCCTCCTCCTGTTACAACACAATTGCCCCAATCTCAGCAGCTGAGCACCTCACAAATCATTTCCAGGGAAACCAAAGCAGTTGTGGTCAGAAAGATTGAAACGCATGTTGAAACGGACATTTCCAGGAATTTGCCACATGAACTGGCATTCAGAGTAACAAACTACTGTATAATGCAATTACATGGTTTAGTGCTGTGTTGCTGAAGATTAGTTAGCAACGACAGAAGAGAGAGAGCACAGGAATATTTACCAAATGGCTAATATGTCGATCTCTTCCAACAACTGTACTCTAATGTAGAGAGCAAAGCAACAAAACATTTCAGAGATTTTAATTTGTTTACTGTCCTGAATACATCTCTGAATAATTCCACAAGGCTACTGTGAAAGAACCTACCTTCGCTCTCCTCTCGCTCTCCATTTTCTCCAGGTTCTTCCTCCGTAGCCACTCTCTGTACTTCTCCTCTGCTTTCTGTTCAATCTCCCTCTGCTTCTGCTGCTGCCTCTGCATCTCCTTCTGCTCTTTGCTCTCCTTCAGCAATTTCTCCTGCTTCTCCTGGGGATGACAATCACAAAAACATGACTTACCCCTTTAGTTGCAGATATAACGTATGCATTAGAAAGCATACAACTGCACTGTTCCTCTCTGGAACTTCGTTAATAACCGAGTCAAAAGAAGGAGGGGGGGGGGGGGTTCTTAACCTGTTCTTTCTTCATCTGCAGCCACTCCTGGATCTTCTCCTCCACCACCATCTTCTTCTTCCGCTGCTCTCTCTCCTGTTCCTCATTCCTCTCCCTCAGTAGGCGCTCCTAACAAATAACACTTGTCAGCCCCACAGTCATACTCAATTGCTTCCATGTATAGACATTTGCAACCCTAATTTACAGAAAGGAAAATATCAAAATGTTAGAAAAACATAAATGATCACGTTCTGACTCCAATGCTAACAGGAGTTGCCAAACAGAAGAAGAAGAAACTAAAAAGATACGACAGCGCACCTCTTCTGCTTTCTTTTCTATTCTGAGTCTCTCCTCTTTGGCTTTGCAGACCAGCCACCTCTCCCAGGCAGAGAGACATGCCTCTGGATCCTCCGCCTCAGTTACTGCTCTCCTCTCTGCGGGCTTCTGTTGTGGATCATCTCTGAAACACACACGCTCAACTCTGAGCATAACTTTGTGCACAAACCCTACAGTTAAACCTACTAGAGCTAATTCTGTGTACCCTTCATTCATGCATTTTATTTTGGTCTGTGGCACTTCCATTGAAACAGTCTCATCAAATTGTTTAGCGTCATCAACCCTTTTTAATTGCTTGTTGATGAGGGGACCCTAACTAAAGAGCATGTGGCACGAACAAAAATGTTGACTGACTGTCTGCTGAATCCAGTTGGGTAACACTGCTCGTGTACACCAACCATACCTGATGGGTGAGAGGGGTCTGGCGTCATCACTCTGTGTGGCTGATGTGTCTATCTGATGTACGTGGTGAGCTGCAGCCAGGTCCTCATCACTCTCATAGCTGTCATGGTAGATGGGGGAGAGCAGAGAGTAGGTGGAGTCGCCTGTTGAGTCATAGTCCACACTCTTGGATCGGTGCAGTTCCCTGCCGCTGTCCTGGTAAGTCTTCAGAGGAGTCGAGCTGAAACTCTTGGAGGTAGAGGCAGGAAAGCTTGACATCTTTCCCCCTGTTATCATACAAACATGTGAATTTATTTTTTTAATCGAGCACAAACCATTTTTTAAATGTATTTTGTGGATTGAGCAGTCACAAATAAGGAATGGAGACAGAGTTAAACAGGAGCAGCTATGTAGCGAGCATTATGACGAGCGATCATTATGATGAACAAGCATTATAATAAACACGCATGGCTACTAAACGGAACCCAAACCGGCTGTGCGCGTGTGCCGTCGTGCGCTATTGTGCATAAATGTATTTTGTCCCCCTACACCAAACGCGATCACGACACGCAGGTTAAAATATCAAAACAAACTCTGAACCAATTACATTAATTTGGGGACAGGTCGAAAAGCATTAAACATGTATGGCAATTTAGCTAGTTAGCTTACACTTATTAGCTAGTTTGTCCTATTTAGCTAGCTTGCACTTGCTAGCTAATTCGTCCTATTTAGCAAGCTTGCTGTTGCTAGCTAATTTGTCCTGGGATATAAACATTGAGTTGTTATTTTACCTGAAATGCACAAGGACCTCTACTCCGCCAATTAATCCACACGTAAAACGGCCAACCGAATCGTTTCTAGTCATCTCTCCTCCTTCCAGGCTTTTTCATCTTTGAATTTATATGGTGATCCATCGAAACTTTCATAGTATTACCATGACAACCGGCAACAAAGTTTGTCTTTCAATCAGCCACGTGGGTATAACCAATGAGGAGATGGCACGTGGGTACCTGCTTCTATAAACCAATGAGGAGATGGGAGAGGCAGGACTTTCAGCGCGATCTGCGTCAGAAATAGGAATGACTTCAAATGACAAATTAGCTAGCAACAGCAAGCTATCTAAATAGGACAAATTAGCTAGCAAGTGCAAGCTTTGCCATACATGTTTAATGCTTTTCGACCTGTCCCCAAATTAATGTCATTGGTTCAGAGTTTGTTTTGATATTTTAACCTGCATGTCGTGATCGCGTTTGGTGTGGGGGGACAAAATACATTTATGCAAGATAGCGCACGAGCGCAGCCGGTTTAGGTTCCGTGTTAGCCCTTGGCATCGCAGACGCTCGTTGGCGTGCAATAATTTAATAACATGGATTTCTAAATTTATTTTGCGACGCTCTCGCACGCGACGTGTCCGGTCTGGTCAGCATATAACGCCCATGAAGCTCCGATTCGAACCCCAATTCACCAGTTCTGCCAGCGTTATAACGTCAACATATATTCGCTGATCACCATATATGGAGTTCCGCTCAAGCAACTATCTTCATTTACTCTCGTAGCGCCCAGTATGTACTTCCAAGAAAGGTCTAAATAAAAATGTACAAGTAACCGGAAAATTCCTCTTCAGCACCTCCAATGTACTGTGTTGAGCTGTTGTAGACTTCTGACCTGTGCGTGGCAGTAATTATTGAGTTCCATTGGCATTGTTGGAGGTGCCGAATAAAACATTGTTCAATTGCTTGTAAATGTTGTATTTAGACCTTTTTGGGAAGTACATACCAGCCGTAACGGGAATAAATTACGATAGTTGCTAAGAGAAACTCGATATTTCGTGATAAACGAACGTATTTTGACATAACGCTTGCAGAGTTGGTGAAGGGGAGTTTGAACGGAGCGATCTGGGCGTTAGATACTGGTTCAAAGTTATCGTAGCTATTTGCAGGGCCCGAGCAGCCCTAGCAGACTGTTATTGCAGCTCAGATCAATTATGTTAAAAGGCCCAGACAGCTAGCTAATCCTCTGGCAATAACCTCCCTTGGCACTGGCCAGTTAACGCGATACGTAGCACTGTATGAAGTAGCTACTTACCTACAGACAGTTAGCAAATTAGCTAGTTACTAGCTTGTTTTCCAGCTAGCTAACGTTAGATTCTCATACAATTATGCTTGTCATTAGCAATGCAATAGCATCTAGCTCGACTATCCCAAAAATATTTTGCTTATATTAATCTTTTTACCTAGGTGTTCACGCACCTCTTCCCTTCTGTTTACTTGGTTGTGATTGCAAACAACTTTATTTTCCCATGATACACCACACAATCTCTCACCAATCACTAACGCGGAACGCGACGCTCCTTGTAGACGCTGAGCGGTATCCATGGTGACATCGTGGAGAAGAGGGTCGTCACGGTCATGGACGTCAGATTTGACTTGTAGTAGGTTAGAACTTCCGCAGCAAGCTAGGATTATTAACGTAGCATTTTAGGATAATTAGGTTAATGGTTAGGTCTATCAAAAATGCAAAAAAAAAGATCTAATTTTAATTTGAAAAAAGCCGGATCACTTCTTGCGATGACTGTCATAACTATATAGTTAAATTCAAAGGGGCTGATTGGTATGGGCAACATTGTTTACATTGCCAAAGCAAGTGAAATAAACAAAAAACAACAAAATAACAATTATAAATTAACAGTAAACATTGCACTCAAAAAGGTTTCAAGTAAAGACATTTCAAGTGTTATATTGTGCAAATAGTTGTCGTACGAATAGTAGGGGAAGACAAGTAAAGAGATTAATATTGGTTGTATTTACAATGTTGTTTGTGCTCCACTGGTTGCCCTGTTTTCATGGTAACGTGCAGGGTTGGGTAAGTTACTTTCTAAATGTAATCCATTAGTTACTAGTTACCTGTCCAAAATTGTAATCAGTAACATAAGTTTTGAATTACCCATCTCAGTAACGTAATCTGATTACTTTCCCCTTAAGAGGCATTAGAAGACAAAAATGTAGGTTACCAATTCAACAACATCTATTGCAGGATAAATGAATGTTAAAGTTTACACACCTGGCCATTTACAGTGGGGCAAAAAATGATTTAGTCAGTCATCAATTGTGCAAGTTCTCCCACTTAAAATATATATACGTTTTCAACAACTTCTGTGTTTTGACACTTCAACTATGACAGACAAAATGAGAAAAGAAAATCCAGAAAATCATATTGTAGGATTTTTAATGAATTTATTTGCAAATTATGGTGGAAAATAAGTATTTGGTCAATAACAAAAGTTTCTCAATACTTTGTTATATACCCTTTGTTGGCAATGACTGAGGTCAAACATTTTCTGTAAGTCTTCACAAGGTTTTCACACACTGTTGCTGGTATTTTGGCCCATTCCTCCATGCAGATCTCCTCTAGAGCAGTGATGATTTGGGGCTGTTGCTGGGCAACACGGACTTTCAACTCCCTCCAAAGATTTTCTATGGGGTTGAGATCTGGAGACTGGCTAGGCCACTCCAGGACCTTGAAATGCTTCTTACGAAGCCAGTCCTTCGTTGCCCGGGCTGTGTGTTTGGGATCATTGTCATGCTGAAAGACCCAGCCACGTTTCATCTTCAATGCCCTTGCTGATGGAAGGAGGTTTTCACTCAAAATCTCACGATACACGGCCCCATTCATTCTTTCCTTTACACGGATCAGTCGTCCTGGTCCCTTTGCAGAAAAACAGCCCCAAAGCATGATGTTTCCACCCCCATGCTTCACAGTAGGTATGGTGTTCTTTGGATGCAACTCAGCATTCTTTGTTCTCCAAACACGACGAGTTGAGTTTTTAACAAAAAGTTATATTTTGGTTCCATCTGACCATATGACATTCTCCCAATCTTCTTCTGGATCATCCAAATGCTCTCTAGCAAACTTCAGACAGGCCTGGATATGTACTGGCTTAAGCAGGGGGACACGTCTGGCACTGCAGGATTTGAGTCACTGGCAGCGTAGTGTGTTACTGATGGTAGGCTTTGTTACTTTGGTCCCAGCTCTCTGCAGGTCATTCACTAGGTCCCCCCATGTGGTTCTGGGATTTTTGCTCACCATTCTTGTGATAATTTTGACCCCACGGGGTGAGATCTTGTGTGGAGCCCCAGATCGAGGGAGATTATCAGTGGTCTTGTATGTCTTCCATTTCCTAATTGCTCCCACAGTTGATTTCTTCAAACCAAGCTGCTTACCTATTGCAGATTCAGTCTTTCCAGCCTGGTGCAGGTCTACAATTTTGTTTCTGGTGTCCTTTGACAGCTCTTTGGTCTTGGCCATCGTGGAGTTTGGAGTGTGACTGTTTGAGGTTGTGGACAGGTGTCTTTTATACTGATAACAAGTTCAAACAGGTGCCATTAATACAGGTAACGAGTGGAGGACAGAGGAGCCTCTTAAAGAAGAAGTTACAGGTCTGTGAGAGCCAGAAATCTTGCTTGTTTGTAGGTGACCAAATACTTATTTTCCACCATATTTTGCAAATAAATTCATAAAAAATCCTACAATATGATTTCTGGATTTTTTTCTCTCATTTTGTCTGTCATAGTTGAAGTGTACCTATGATGAAAATTACACGCCTCTCTCATCTTTTTAAGTGGGAGAACTTGCACAATTGGTGGCTGACTAAATACTTTTTTGCCCCACTGTATGGATGCTAAATTTTACTTTATGGTTTGGTTATGTAGGCTTCTTCTAACCCATCGCCTTCTACTACATATAATAATATGATTAAATTATATCTTTACATTAAAAACCAAAGTCTATCAGAATTCCAGTCATTCCAATAAATTCTTGGTCTTCAAGAATAGGACTTGGAAAAATGGAAGTATAGATTCGACAAATTGTTTTACCTGAGCATGACCTCAAAACTAAGGACTTATTAGCCAGCCCTACTCTGATGTTCATGGAGAACTGGTTGGGCTCATTGATTTGAGATGAAAATGAAATGCTGCGCTCATGGAATGGCATGCTTTGATCACTACTGAAAAGTGCTATTTACATGTGAAAAATGAATTCCATTTGCTGCATTTGCTATAAGCCTATTGTTGACCTTTAGTTGGTGACACTTTGACATGTTGATAATATGCAGCTGTTTAAAGGGCAAATCCACAGACTAAACAATAATAAAACGGCCACCCCGTCTCTGTTTTGGTAAAAAAAAACTGAGGGATGGGCCTGGAGAAATGTAACCACTCTCAGATTAATAGACAGAGCTATGGACTGACCATCCATGATATCAAAATGGTTGTTTTAACCATGTTATGCGGCTATACAGTGTTTGTTTACTTATACAATGTTTAAAAACATTGGGGGAAAACAAGGTTATATATTGGGTTCTCCCGGAGTGTGACAGTTGAACTAAGCTCATGAGGCATTTATAAGTTGTTTTAGACACCTACTAATTCAAGGGTTTTTCTTTATTTTTACTATTTTCTACATTGTAGAATAATAGTGAAAGACATCAAAACTATGAAATAACACATGGAATCATGTAGTAACCAAAAGAGTGTTAAACAAATCAAAATATATTTTGTATTTGAGATTCTTCAAAGTAGCCACCCTTTGCCTTGATGACAGCTTTGCAGTCTTGCACCCTCTCCCCTCAGAACACCCTCAATTCGTCAGGGCATGGACTCTACAAGGTGACAAGTGTTCCACAGGGATGCTGGGCCATGTTGACACCAATGCTTCCCAAAGTTGTGTCAAGTTGACAGTATGTTCCTTGGGTGGTGGACCATGCTTGAAACACACAGGAAACTGTTGAGCGTGAAAAACCCAGCAGCGTTGTAGTTCCTGACACAAACTAGTGCATCTGGCACCTACTACCACGTTCAAAGGCACTTACCTTGCCCATTCACCCTCTGAATGGCACACATACACAATCCATGTCTCAATTGTATCAAGGCTTAAAAATCCTTCTTTAACTCTGCAAAGCTACTTCCAGAACAAGATTCATGACAGAAAACACTATCCTGCGAGCGTGGGGTAGTGATTTTGGTACGAGACAGCCACATCAACACGCCCCCATTCCACTCTACCTCCCAATCCATGTCTCAATTGTATCAAGGCTTAAAAATCCTTCTTTAACTCTGCAAAGCTACCTCCAGAACAAGATTCATGACAGAAAACACTAGCCTGCGAGCGTGGGGGTAGTGATTTTGGTACGAGACAGCCACATCAACACGCCCCCATTCCACTCTACCTCCCAGTAGCAGGTTTCAGACAGAGCCACTTTGCACAGATCCTGGTGATAGTAGGTGAACCTTGTCACTCCATGTTATCTCCTTGTTTCTTGTTTTATATGATTTTATTTGATTTATTACTCAAACAATAACAACCCAACTTAAACACAAGACAATAAACAGACACAAATTTCAACAAAATGACATCACACCTTCTCAGACCCGCATGTTCCCACCGCAACCATACATGTCTCACAACCACACTACCCCTCATCTCTTCATCCCCTGGAACATTCTATGCCATATGTGACTTCAAATTGCAATGTTCTATTTTTCTTCGTAGCCCCACACCTTTTCAATACTTAAACGCTGGACAGAGAGAGGGTTGCACATGCTGTGTTGGGATCCACATCCATGCTAGGACTAC
Organism: Oncorhynchus kisutch; assembly: GCF_002021735.2. Classification (NCBI taxonomy): domain Eukaryota; kingdom Metazoa; phylum Chordata; class Actinopteri; order Salmoniformes; family Salmonidae; genus Oncorhynchus; species Oncorhynchus kisutch. The sequence continues at coordinate 4,239,925 of NC_034195.2, forward strand.
AGGAGCCTGAAAGAGGTCGTAGAAGATACTGGGCCAGTGCAGCGTGTGTGTGAGTGAGAGAAAGATGGGAGGAGGGAAAGAGAGCAAGAGAGAAGAGAGAGAGAGGGAGAAAGGGGAAGGTTGAGAGAGACAGAGGGAAGGAGATAGATAAAGAGGGACGGGGAAAGTCCTTGTAAAATACAAAAAGAGAGATAAATGCACACCTGTCGTAGAAGATGGATCAGATAATCAATACATTCTTTTTTATTACTTTACTCCAAAAGTTTGAAGAAGTATTGGTCCTAAAGGTGGAGGAAGGAGACAAGCATTCAAAGACAGGATGAGGTGGGATGAATGAGTACTCACCCTGGTCATTGAGCTGAGGCAGCAGGTCAGCTGAACTCTAGGAAGGCAGTGTGAGGGCCACCTTCACAGGCTGCAGGGTCATGGAGAGGTCCTGGACAAACGTGTCCGTACTGACATCATCCTGCATTTGGACAATCTGCATAGAGAGAGGAAGGGAAGGAGGGAGAAAGAGGCAGGGACAAAATGGAGAAGGGGAGAGATCAGATCAATTGGAAAATATGATTATGAACAATAAGAAACGTTTTATACCAGACTGAGAAGAAACTAACTGTGTACTTATTTTGCAGCCTGGAGGTAATTTCACTGGGTAATGGTACTGGGTCATCATGGCAATGCGGGTAAGCGCCTCCCTATCTAGCTGTAAGTCCTCCATCCATCTACTTTGTGGATAGATTACTCAGTTCAGTCTCACTCACTCACTCACTCACGAGCTGAAAGGTGAAAACCACTTCAGGAAGTAAAAAAAGTGCTTGAACCCCAGCCTTCTAGTACATTTGAAGTAGAAAACACACAGAGCAACCAAGCCAGCACTTCTTCCCAGGGGCTTTGTCAGGATGCGATCCAGCTCGCTGCCAGTTCGGTTGATTGCGTCAATGGTTGTGCCTGTTTTCAATCTTTCCGCAAGGTGGCTCAAACTCTCCGTGTTTGGTAAATGCTCAGTACAATGCTCATGTGCTTTCAAATTGGTCCTGATATTATTCCAGAAACTAACAACATCACTGCTCAAATGAGAGTATCTTTTTCCAAAAATGCGACCACAAAAAGAAAAAAGCGGCATCAGTTATTGATGTAAGTGACATCACTTCTGCCCTCTTCTCGTCAGACCTGGTACCTTATACCTCAGCACAAACAGGAAAAGTGACATCACTTCTGCCCTCTTCTCGTCAGACCTGGTACCTTATACCTCAGCACAAACAGGAAAAGACATCAGGGATTGCAACATACTCTGTTTCCCGGAAACATGGCTGTCTCGGGATATACTGTCCCCGTCCATACAGACATCTGGGTTCTCAGTACATCGCACAGACAGGAATAAATAACTCTCCAGGAAGAAGAAAGCCAGGGGTGTATGTTTCATGATTAACTACTCATGGTGGGATTGTGATAACATACAGAAACTCAAGTCCTTTTCTTCACCGACCGAGAATACCTCAAACAAATGCCGACCGTATTACCTCCCAAGAGAATTCTCTTCGGTTATAGTCACAGCCGTGTATTTTCCCCCTCAAGCCGATAACACGACGGCCCTCAAAGAGCTACACTGGCCTTTATGCAAACTGGAAACCACATATCCTGAGGCTGCATTTATTGTAGCTGGGGATTGAAACAAAGTAAATTTGAGGAAAATACTACTGAAGTTCTACCACCACATTGACTGTAGTACTTGCCCTGGTAAAACATTGGACAACTGCTACTCAACTTTTGTAAATGCATAGGCCCTCCCTTTGGCAAATCTGATCAAGACTCCATTTTGCTCCTTCCTTCCTATAGGCAGTAACTCAAACAGGAGGTACCCGTGCTAAGGTCTATTCAATGCTGGTCTGACCAATCGGAATCCATACTTCAAGATTGTTTTGATCACACGGACTGGGATATGTTCCAGGTAGCCTCTGAGAATAACATGGATGAATACACGGATACAGTGACTGAGTTCATCAGGAAGTGTATAGGAGATGTTGTACCCACTGTGACTATTAAAACCTACCCAAACCAGAAACCATGGATAGATGGCAGCATTCGTGCAAAACTGAAAGTGTGAACCATCGCATTTAACCATGGCAAGGTGACTGGGAATATGGCCGAACACAAACAGTGTAGTTATTCCCTCCGTAAGGCAATCGAACAGGCAAAACATCAGTACAGAGACAAAGTGGAGTCTCAATTCAATGGTTCAAACACAAGACGTATGTGGCAGGATCTACAGACAATCACAGACTACAAAGGGAAAACCACAGACATCTAACTTCCAAATAAGCTAAACACCTTCTTCGCCCGCTTTGAGGATAACAGTGCCACCGACACAGCCCGCTATCAAGGACTGTGGGCTATCCTTCTCCGTGGCCGACGTGAGTAAGCATTTAAACGTGTTAACCCTCGCAAGGCTGTCGGCACAGACGGCATCCAAAGTCGCATCCTCAGAGAATGCGCACACCAGCTGGCTGTAGTGTTTACGGACATATTAAATCTCTCCCTGTCACAGGGTCTGTGGTTTTTGACTATTGTTTCTTCAGGTTTCTACTGGAGGGCACCATTACCCTGTCTTCTAGTTTCCAGGTTACCCTGATTAATGGTTATTGAATTCACCTGGTTGCCTTGTATTTAGGTTCCTCTGTTGGCCTGGATCCTTGCTTAGGTCTCGTGTTTTTCTTAGTGTGCCCTTGTGCGGTTGCTTTGTTATGACTAAGTAAAGTTATGGATTTACCCTTACCTCTGCCTGCTGTGTTTCTCTGCGCCTGGGTTCGAGTTGGTACTAGCATTATTGTCACACTCCCTATCCCAGTCTGCTGTCCGCACTTGCTTCAAGATGTCCACCATTGTTCCTGGACCCAAGAAAGCAAAGGTAACTGAATTAAATGACTATCGCCACATAGCACTCACTGTCATTATGAAGTGCTTTGAGAGGCAAGTTAAGGATCATATCACCTTTACCTTACCTGACAACCTAGACCAGGGGTGGACAACTCCAGTCCTCGAGGGCATGATTGGTGTCACACTTTTATTCCATCCCGAGCAAACACAGCTGATTCATCAAATTCCATTCTAAACTGAAGATTATGATTAGGTGATTATTGGAGTCAGGTGTGTTAGCTGGGGCAAAACTGTGAGACCAATCAGGCCCTCGAGGACTGGAATTGTCCACACCTGCCCTAGACCCTCTTCAATTTGCTTACCGCCCCAATAGATCCACAGACGATGCAATCGCCATCACACTGCCCTATCCCATCTGTACAAGAGGAATACCTATGTAAGAATGCTGCCCTGTGCAACTGGGTCCTGGACTTTCTGACGGGCCGCCCACAGGTGGTGAAGGAAGGACACAACACTTCCACTTTGCTGATCGTCAACATAGGGGCCCCACAAGGGTGCGTGCTCAGCCCCCTCCTGTACTCCCTGTTCACCCATGACTGTGTGGCCACGCACGCCTCCAACTCAATCATCAAGTCTGCCGATGACACAACAGTAGTAGGCCTGATTTCCAACAATGTCAGAGAGAGATTTACACGGTTATCAAAAGCTCATGCCAGGGTTAAGCCTACACCAAACACAGCCCTTATTTTAAGTGTTTCTAAAATCCCCTCTGGGAAAAATTATTGGAACCATTTCCCTGTTATAACCCTAAGTTTTATGGGTATTATGACTAATACCGTGTTACAGGGAAACACAAGTACTTCTTACCTCTTCACTATTCATGTTAATAAATTAGTCTGTCCATTTAAACAAAGCAAACTGCTAAATCGTTCAGTTTACATCTTGCCTAGGCTACTGTAGGCTATCTGAAATGAGATGTAGGCCTATCAGGGGCCATAGGCTACCTGCATCTAGCTAAGATTCTAATTAAGCAAAGTTGAATCAGTTATCATAAACCGAGATTTGAGTCTATAGCCTATGTATATTTGTCATTGTGTAATTGTGAATTTGTCTCCCAGTGTCTGTTGGAAAGCCGACTGAACCATGTTTTCCTCTAGGATTCTGCATGTGCTTTACTCTGTTCTGTTTATTTTTATCAAAAAGAAACTCCCTAGTCCTTACTGATGATTAGCATATCCATAACATGATGTATCCACCAACATGCTTGAAAATATGAAGAATGGTACTCAGTTTTTGAATTGCAACAAACATTAGGATACCTTGTCAGTTGCACAACTGTATGCATTCAACCGAAATGGGTCTTCTGCATTTAAACCAACCCCTCTGAATCAGAGAGGTGCAGGGGGCTGCCTTAATCAACGTCCATGGCGCCCAAGGAGTAGTTGTTGTTGGGGGTTAACTACCTTGCTTATGGGCAAAATGGGAGTTTTTTTCACCTTGCCGGCTGGTAATTAGATTCAGCGACCTTTCAGTTACTGGCCCAATGCTATAAACCACTAGGCTACCTGCCACCCATACGCTTTGTATTCAGGACAAAAAGTGATTTTCTTTGACACATTTTTTGCAGTATTACTTTAGTGCCTTATTGCAAACAGGATACATGTTTTGGAATATTTTTATTCTGTACAGGCTTCCTTTTCACTCTTGTCATTTATGCTATTATTGTGGAGTAATGTTGATCAATTTCTTCAAAAGACAATCAGGTCTATACAATTATCAAACGTATATATTGGTAGTAGAAAGGAAACACAGACTCCTTGTTTGACTATTAGGATTCTCCTTTAGTAGTACAATTGTATGGCAGAAGTTGGTAGAGTACAGTATATGATAGCTCTCCCCAGGTTCTGCGAGGCGTCTAAGACCTCCTGCAACTTATATAGTTATAGGTTCATAACAAGGTGACATTTCACAACAGAGAAGTCTAAGCATCTTCTGCCAAGTGGCGGTTTCCATCAGGCCTGCGGTGGCCTTGTGTTCTCAAAAAACCAGTCGGATTCTCAGAACGTCAGACAGTCACGGTGGGACCCAGACAGGAGGAGTATGAGCTTAGGTGGTTTCCGCCATCTGATAGTGTGTGCAGGGCATATCACTCAAGTCAGGTTTTAACACACACACAGAGGTCTTTTGAGAGGAGACCTTACAGTTCATCATCATACAATTTATTAACCTTTTAAAAAGGTATGAGGCCTTGGTTTAACCCCTTCAGTAACTACAATATTTTTGATCCATCCTCAGTTATCTCCTGTCACAGCCATTAAACTGGTGAAATTCTTGAGCAGTTTCCTTCCTCTCCGGCAACTGAGTTAGGATGGACACCTGTATATCTTTGTAGTGACTGCGTGTAATCCAAAGTGTAGTTAATAACTTCACCATGCTCAAAGGGTTATTCATTTTTTATATCTACCAATAGGTGCCCTTCTTTGCGAACCATTGGAAAACCTCCCTGGTCTTTGTGGTTGAATCTGTGCTTGAAATTCACTGCTCGACTGAGGGATAATTGTATGTGTGGGGTAGATTGGGCAGTTAAACATGATTATTTCATACAGAATAAGCCCATGCAACATATGTGACTTGTTATGCACATTTATATTCCTGAACTGATTTAGACTTGCCATAACTAAAGTGTTGAATACTCATTGACTCAAGGCGATTCTTTTTTCTTTCTTTCTACATTTTTTCAAACATAATTCCACACATTATGGGGAATTGTGTGTAGATCAGTGACACAAAATATAAATGGCATCATTTTTTAATTCAGTCTGTTACACAACAAACTGTGGAAAAAGTCGAGACGTGTGAATACATTCTGAAGACATTGTATATTTACCATTTGTGAGTGTGTGATATGGGGGTTGACCGTCTATACTCGGTTGCCTTCGCATTACCACTCAAATTAGCCCATGGTGAAAGTTGATGGGAGATTGTGGGGGGGGTACCTGAAAAAGAGCTGGTTGGATAGAGAGTCATTGCATGTTAATTTATTAAATTATGCCCATATGTATATGCAAATGAGTTATTTTCAAACGAAATTATTCTATCAATATGACAGAACGTATAAAAGGGCCATATGTGGTTTAAAAATGTTGGCATGTATTTTTGATATTTGACATTCAGTCCCACCAATGTCTGAATTCTACTGATTTTCTGTCTCTCATAGAATTATTTGCTATAATACAGTCCATATTTGACAGATTTTTATTTTCTCATTAAAAATGGTGAAGTATCTTACTCCATTATGCAGCTGTTACAATTATCAGAACTGTATTCTGGACCTTTTTGATCCATTTTGACGACCGTTGCTGATGTTGATAGGGGGTCTGTCTGCATTAAGTGGATTCATTTCTATAGCCAATCAAATATAGCCTGTCCAACTTCAGGTAACTTCTACCCAAACACACTTCATTAAGGGAATCTGGAGCATTTCTTCTTCACATTCATGGCCATAAATACTCTGGTGTTCTGGTGGATCTCTTACAGTTACAATATGAGAACCTCTCTTCAGCAGTCTGTCAAATTTGAGAATTCCTTTGACCACATGTAACATTGAATTTAAATGGCTATCAATCTAGTCATTGCAAAGGAGATGACGAGAGTTCTTTCAATCAAGATTCAGTGATTTTGTGACCATAAAAGTGAAAGTTCATTATTCATGTTGCATTGTTATTATGGATAAATAGTGATTGCGACAACATTGAGAGAAAAATAAACATTTACGGATATAAGCCAAACTCATCTTTGGTATAAGGCTCAGGGGCAATTTAGACCTGTAAAAAAATATATAATAATAACTTTAGTAACAGGGGCTCATTAACATATTTCCCAGGGTTCTGTTGATGGCGCCTTCCACTATTAGTGCGATTTCTGTATCAGTGGAGTATGATTTATTGGCCCTTGTATGGAGGAGCCTTCTATAAAGCTACAGTGTAATAATGGATAATCATATTGGAAAACAAATGATCTGTGTAGAGACAAAGCCTTGGTTCTATGAACTAGTTGGACAGTAAAATAAGAGTCTCCTTTTCCTGTTTGTGCTGAGGTATAAGGTACCAGGTCTGACGAGAAGAGGGCAGAAGTGATGTCACTGGACAGAATAGAGACAGACAACTCCCAACAAATCACACTCACTTTTAATGAACTAATATAGTAGAGTAGTGCATAGTATACATACATTACTATATGGTAAGGCAGAGTTATGGCTAGTTATGGTTAGAAAAGTACAAAGTGACCGGTATACTAACCTACTTACATCGCAAAGTCTAAACACATTGCCTTATGGTTGGCATTGAATATGTTGAACAGCAGCTGAACTTATTGTTCGCTGTACACACAGGCAGTATGATTGATGACAATCAACGCGGCTTTTTCAAAGTTTCCAAAAAGTACACAAATAACCGTCCCAATGTGTTCCTGATACTTTTCTATTTGCACAGTCGTTCCATAGGGAAGTACTGTAATCTAGGTTCATATTTTACACTGTACATATTAAGCTAGTTACTTCTCAAAAATGGTGTCAGTATCCTCACAGATGAACCAACCCCAAACCCAGGGTAGAGGGGCCGAGTGAACGTGGTCTTGACTCCGTGGAGGAGGGTCATGGTGTCTGAGACAGTCACGCTGTAAAAGGACAGAGTTCCTGCCCCATGATCCAGGTACACTCCGACTCTGGAGTCTGAGCGGATGGCAGGGATAGAAGTCTCTCTACCATTATGGTAGAAACAGCATCTAGATGCAGAGCAGTACAACCTCCAGGACTGGTCATTAGCACCAAACCAACACTCATGACCACTTCCTCTCCTGCTGATCCCTTTATATGAGACGGCTATATCAACCTCCACCCCGGTCCACTCTACCTCCCAGTAGCAGGGTTCAGACACACTCCAGACACCCTCTTTACACAACACCTGTTTCCAGTGGCTAAATCTATGTTCGTGGTTGGGATAGGTCTGGATCTTATGACTCCTGGTCACCTTTCTGTTCCCCTCAGACAGACACAGGAGTTGATTTGCTGTGTTGGGATCCAATGTCAGCAGGCAGCAGTCTACGAAGAGGAAAAATTGTGTACATTTTATTTATTTATTTAAAGACCCTGTGAATTTAAGGGTATTTTATTGACAAGCCAGTCAACCAATCTCTGCTCCCATATGTTGGCCAATCACCTTCTTGGCACTCTTCCCTTGGGTGTTAGGGGAGTTTTATTTTCTCAAAAAGAGCGGGACATGAGCATACAGGAGAAGAGATGACCTAGTCAAGTTGATAAGTGCAGCCACTAAACTCTGAGTAGGCTTAGTGTTTGAATAATGTTTGCAATGCTAACATTCATGCTACCATTTGGTTTTCGCCTTCTATTCATTGCTTAATAAATGTTAACAATGTAGAAAAATGTTTTTCTTTCTGAACTCTAGTTCTAACTATGCTTTGTTGAAAGTAAAACCGTTTCTGGGGGGGGAACAAAAACAGTGACTACAGGTATTTGAATAAAGATCTGAGAAAGCAACTACTTTTTCAAACTAATTTGAATACAGATCTCAGGAAGTTACTACTTCTCTGAAACTATTGAATTAGCTGCCTTCAACTAATGGCATGGCTGCATCTGGAACTGCATGTTGAAGATGGAAATAGAATGGAGTAGAGCACACACACAATCTACTATACTATTCCAAGACATGCATCTGTTGGTCACAGATACTGTACCTTTACAACAAAAAGGTAGGTGTGGATCAGAATACCCGTCGGTAACTGGTGACCACCATTTGCCTCATGCAGCATGACATCTCCTTTGCATAGAGTTGATCATACTGTTGATTGTGGAATGTTGTCCCACTCCTCTTCAAATGGCTTTGCGAAGTTGCTGGATATTGGCGGAAAATGGAACACGCTGTCGTACACGTTGATCCAGAGCATCCCAAACATGCTCAATGGGTGACATGTCTGGTGAGTGTGCAGGCCATGGAAGAACTGGGACATTTTCAGCTCCCAGGAATTGAGTACAGATTCTTGCGACATGGGGCCGTGCATTATCATGCTGAAACATGAGGTGATGACAGTGAATGAATTGCAGGACAATGGGCCTCAGGATCTCATCATGGTATCTCTGTGCATTAAAATTGCAGTCGATCAAATGCAATTGTGTTCGTTTTCCGTAGCTTATGCCTGCCCATTCCATAACCCCACCGCCACCACGGGGCACTCTGTTCACAATGTTGACATGAGCAAACTGCTCACCCACGTCGTCTGCAGTTGTGAGGACGGTTGGACGTACTGGATTTTTTTTTAATAAAGTGATTTTGGAGGCAGACTTATGGCAAAGAAATTAACATAAAAAAATTCTGGTAACAGCGCTGGTGGACATTCCTGCATTCAGCATGCCAATTGCACTCCCTCAAAAGTTGGGACATCTCACCAAGAGGGACGTAAACAGATTTGTGCCCATTTTAGAAAGCTTTTTTGTGCGTATGGAACATTTCTGGTACCTAATATTTCAGCTCATGAAACATGGGACCAACACTTTACATGTTATGTTTAGATTTTTGGTCAGTGTATACACACACAGTACCAGTCAAAAGTTGACACACCTACTCATTCAGGGGTTTCTTTATTTTTTAACCAAAAAGGTGTTAAACAAATCAAATAGCCACCCTTTGCCTTGATGACAGCTTTGCCTTGATGACAGCTTTGCACACTCTTGGCATTCTCTCAACCAGCTTCATGAGGAATGCTTTTCCAACAGTCTTGAAGGAGTTCCCACAAATGCTGAGCACTTGTTGGCTGCTTTTCCTTCACTCTGCGGTCCAACTCATCCCAAACCATCTCAATTGGGTTGAGGTCAGGTGATTGTGGAGGCCAGGTCATCTGATGCAGCACTCTAGTACTCTCCTTAGTCAAATAGCCCTTACACAGCCTGGAGGTGTGTTGGGTCATTGTCATGCATGCATGCATGCATGCATGCATGCATGCATGGGCCTCGTTTTACCCTAATACAAGGGCCTGAAACTCATACAATCCACATCAAATTGAACCAAATCCACATCCATCTTTATCATATTTCCCAGCATGCTCTATATAAACCATATTCAACTACCTCAAGTATTTGTAAAGTTGGTTATCTTCAAATAAACTACAAAATAAAACTATTTTTTGCCCAGGTCTGGTTGGAGAGAAACATTTTAAGCACCTGTTTAGTTCTTATTGGACCACCTGTGGTCTCAGAAGCTGACCACTCAGAATGGTTCCAGCTACCTGCTTTTTTTTACAAAGTGAGTGAACATGCATTGTGCGCGTGTGCTTTACTTACATTCTAAGAACTCCTCCCTGGTCTTGGGCTCAGAAGGGCAAATGTTTGGAACTTTAGCCACTATAGGACACAGGCACAACCATCATTAGGAGGTATGCAACCAGTTTCAGGAGGGCAACGTCACTCAGCGATGCTAACCTAGCCATCAACGGTACAAACACTGCATACTGCATGCATCTCTACAGAAGACACAATAGCAAACATACAAGAGCACTTATGAGCTGGAAATATGCCTTCTACCAACCTTTCCCGTATATTCTGTCCATTTCCTCCTTGCAGATGTCTTGTAGTCGCTCTTTCAGTTCAGTGACAAATTTCTTCACATGCTCAAAGGTGACAATGATGCTGGGTGTGCCCTCAGATCCAAGAGGGACACAGAGAGACTGGAAATGCTACGACATTGAGAAAGGCTACGGTTACTTTATTTCAGCACATTTCACTTGTGAAAGAGTTCTAGACCTAGTCATTGAAAAGTCATTTGTGAGTGACATTTAAGTTAGAGATGTCACCTGGAGGAAATGGATATGATCTTCTGTTTGTGACAGGTGCTTTAGCTCGGCATCTCTCCTCCTCAGTCCAGCGACCTCTTGCTCCAGTTGCTTCAGATGCCTTTTAGCTCGACTCACTTGAGCCTTCTCTTGGGCACTGATCAGCTCCTTCACCTCAGAGCGCCTTTTCTCAACGGAGTGGATGAGCTCAGTCAAGGTCCTCTCGCTGTCAAACAATTCCGCTTGTGCAGAGCGCTGTTAGGACACAGAGAAGAGGGATCCAGTTCAACCACCCTATTCACTTAGCTTTCATCGGGACCCCAGACTGCCGCGAGTGTAATTAAAATATTCCCAACTCTCACCTTCAGAGAGTCCACAGCCTGTCTCAGCTCCTGCATCTCCTTCTCTCTCTCCTGGATTCTCTGCTGCGATTTCAGATTATTTCCCCCCAACTGCTTCTGCAGAGAATATCATATGCATAAAACAAATAGCTTACTATCAAGGTAGGCCACTGTGCATCTGACAAGGTACCCAGAAAACAAAATGTTGAAAAGGCGTTTTTGTCTGACGTTGGAACCGGTTCAAGGAACGGAACCTGAAAAGACCGATGTTTTTCAAGGAATCGAAACAGAACCGGGCCAAAGTGATCTCTCGTGTTCCCGGAAGTGGAACCGTTATTTTCAAATCTTGAGAGCAGCATAATGTTATTTTTTGTTTCTAATGTCTGGTATATAATGCTGTAATTCAGTGAAATGTATGATGCTAGTAATGGCAAAAGCACATTTCTATTCACGCCATGATGTTCAGCGCTTCAAGCCAAGCCCCTTTCGTGTCCACACCTCTCTGGCTCTCTCACCCCCTTGAAATTTGAGCTGCATCTCGCTCTCAAACATCTGACTCATCAAGCGTGCAACCGCTAGTTTAACGGTCTGAAAACTATTGTCCGCTCAAATGGGTTGGGCGTCGCACTGATTGGATGATCCCTTTCCAAATTGAACCTCATCATTCTGTTTTGTATGAGGAACCAGGGACATCGACCTACCAGATGAAGCATGTTAAAAACAGGTTATGTCCAAATTATTTTTGCGAGTTAAAATGTCTCTACTCTGCTTCTTACGCATATTCTCACTCGCTGGTCTGGATGCCAGGCTAAAAGAGATGAACAAATGTATTGTGTGATTTGACTGTTCTCATCTTTACCTGTTTTTCAGTCCTTTCTTCTGCAGCGGCGACTATATCATGGCCTTTATGATCATCAATCACACACAGCAGACAGATACATTGCTGATCGGTACGACAGTAAACCTCCAGCAGTTTGTCATGGCGAGTGCAAATCTTCTCCTGTAGTCTAGTGGCATCAATCAACTTGTGTTTTTTTCCTTGGTTGAGGTCATTGTGAAGTTTTAGGTGAGTCGCACAGTAAGAGGCAAGACACAGCAGACAGGACTTGACAGCTTTGAGTTTTCTCCCATCGCAGATGTCACACCCCACATCTAAAGGTCCAGCATAACAGTAAGCAGGAGGAGCAGCTTGGAGTCCTGTCATCTTCAGTTTCTCCACCAATTCGTTCAGTAGAGTATTTTTCCCCAGAACAGGTCTTGGGGTGAAGGTCTGCCTGCACTGGGGACAGCTGTAGACACCTTTCCCATCATCCTGATCCCAGCTTTCTTTAATGCAGCCCATACAGTAACTGTGTCCACAGGCAGTAGTCACTGGATCCTTCAGTGGATCCAGACAGATTGAACAGGTAATCAAATCCTTATCAAAAACTGCTTCTGCCATGGTGAAACACCCTATCAGACTGAGCAGCAGAGTCAGAGAGAGATACTTGTTTCCCGGTTTAATGGTTTGTTCTGAGCAGTAGGTGTGGCTTCCACTGAATTCGAAACTTGGCTTTTGGCCTGGATCTGTGAGTGATCCATAAAATCAGTGTCTGGCCAGCAGAGGGCATCAGAATCCCTATTCGTCAAGTACAGTACATTGACTTGGTGAGTAGGCGCTGCCAGCAATAGACAGTGTACTAACAGAATACAGACACAGTCAACATACTTACAGTAAACATAACATTCTGGAGTAGAAGATGATTTAGTGAGGATATACAATTTACAGAGGGGATATGCAGAGGAAAGGATGCTGCCTTAACAAATATATACAGTGCATATAGTGTAGTGCAAACGCAGTATACTGCAGGTTATTGATGGCAAGGTGCAGTGTTCGGCTCAAATCCAAAATCTCTTAATCCCCATGATATGAGGTCTGTCAGAAGTTTCAATTAGAACCTGACCAATACATCGCATCACCGACAATCGGCATTTTTAACGCTATATCGGTCGATAATTCCACCAATAACTGATATTCAATAAATAGCTGATCTGAATGGCTTGTGGCCATTCTCATGTCATTCTTGTCACAATGTAAGAAATCAACATTGACTCACAACCAGAAAATAAATTCTGATGAAGGGTCAAATTGGTGTAAAATCCTTCATCTGTGCCGCATTAAGATCATCAGCGTGCTGAAGTTTCTTTTCTTTACAACCAGAGATAATTGTCTTCTCAAAATGATCACCTGGGGCTATTAATCTAACCCTTTTCAATGTGGCAAGGGAGCACGTTTTATTCTGTTCTGGACACATCTCCCCAATAGCTAAAACCCCATAACTTCTGTGCATGTGCTACGGAACAACGCTCAGCTAGTTTCGGAAATCCCATATATATGGCTGGAACATTGGTCCACTGTGGAGGCAACCCGTCTGATGCTCCGCCTCTACGAAAAGTTACATTAAAAGCTGGAGGTTTTTTGTTGTTGGGGGGGGGGGGGGTCATATTCCAAGTATTTTTAATTGTTAATCAAACCAAATAATATAATTTAACATTCAAGTTGTTGCGTAACATTTATCGTAATCATGATACAGATAAAGACGTAGAATGCTTAAATTAGCCACTTCACCGAGGGGTCATTTACAATGTAGCCTAGTACTCGAGCTCAAGTCATCCCAACAAAATACAATGCATATCCGGAAACAACAGAAAACAATAATACTGAACTCTTCCATGCAGCAACTCACACATTTTGCATGTTAGAAAAAAGAAGAAAAAGTCTGTGGTGGTGAGGTTTCAATTAGAAGCTGACCGATATATTGCGTCGCCGAAATGATCTGCCGATACTGGCATTTTAACGCTTTATCGGTATCAGCCGATAATTCCACGATAACTAATGTTCAATAAATAGGGAATGGGTATCTCAAGCTGATCTGAATGTTTGCGGCCATTCTCATTATGTCACAATGTAAGAAATCAACATTAGCAGCACATTTCTTGGACAACTGCTCTTCTGAATGGCAATTTAGGAGAATTCAGTGTGGAAAATGACACTCATTTCCCTGCTGTAAAACAGTATATCAGCAGATATATCTGTATCGGTAAGTTTTGGCCCCCCAAAAATCGGATCCAAATAACCATATCGGTCAGGCTCTAGTTTTAATAGGGCAAATAACACGGAGGTGTGTCACTAAAAAAATGGAAACATATTTTGGTAGCCCGTACTATTGCGATTAGCTGGCCTCCAATAGGCTTACCCATGAGCAACAAAGCTCACTACCTCTTTAAATGAGTGCATATTTCCAAGCTCAACCATTATTAATGAGAGAGCGACTCCTGTGCATACAAACAAATGACTAGCTGGGTGCAGTCCTCCTGTGGTCAGTAATTAAAGATTCAGTTCTTCACAACCACAACACACATTCAAGTATCTTCTTCATTGTTAGTGGCGAGTGATGGACAAGCGTGTCTAACAAAAGGGATCTTTGGACACAATCTTGGCGTTTACAAGTGAACAGCAGTCAGTGTGCTGGTTTAAATCCTGACCATCAAATCAGCTACTGATTCAAACCCGACAAACCAGATAACTGGCCAAAACTCTAAAAGCCAAATCAATCACATTGACCTCCTGCTGCTTCTATCTAATCTATGGGTACTGAGTAGAGCTCTAAGCCTGGGTTACGGAGGCTCTACTCTGCAGGTACTGAGTAGAACTCTAAGCCTGGGTTACGGAGGCTCTACTCTGCAGGTACTGAGTAGAGCTCTAGGCCTGGGTTACAGAGGCTCTACTCTGCAAGTACTGAGTAGAGCTCTAGGCCTGGGTTACAGAGGCTCTACTCTGCAAGTACTGAGTAGAGCTCTAGGCCTGGGTTACGGAGGCTCTACTCTGCAGGTACTGAGTAGAGCTCTAGGCCTGGGTTACGGAGGCTCTACTCTGCAGGTACTGAGTCCGGGCCCTCGTCCCTCAGCATATCCGTTTCAGGGCTAGGCAGGCCTTGGTCAGAGGTGGGCGTGTCAGCCTGCTCCTGGGAGAGGTCTTCGGAACACCGGCTTACATTCGGGGAAATGACGTCAGGGCTCGTGTCACATGACTCGGTGCTCTGCTCCGACGTGGTGGCGGTGATCATCGTGGCGACACTGGGCGGGATGGGATCAAACTCGTCGTCCTCCAGGACCGGCGACTCGTGGGCGTCTGTGAGGGAGAGACTCAGGGTGACTCTCGATAGTCTAAAGTAGCCACCATTCTACATTAATTGGAGAGAAAAACAAACATCACAGGTGAAAGCAATTCACCACCAATTTATTTCCCCATTGTGCATATGAATGAAGAAAGAACAGCACTTAATAATATTGAGATGCCCCCTCAGAGGCACTGAGGAGAAAGACTTAATGAATATGGAATCAAAACATTGAATTACGTTACGTCAAATACTTTCAAGTGTCGGATATGTGTAGATCTAATTAACAAGACGCGTAAACTACTGTACTGTGAAAAATGCCTGAATGTGCAACTATTTACAGTAAACAACTTGTCTGTCTGCCAATGTTGCCGTCATGACTGTAAAATGTCAAACTCACTGCTGAAGGCCTCTGGGTACTGCTTGGCGATCTTGCCCTTTAAAGTCCTGCGTGGACAGATAAAGCCATGAATATTATGAAAGAAAGAAACCAAGGTTAGAGCTATAATTTTGTGACTACTCCCACGAGCTAGAGTGAAAATTGGACAAGAGACAGTATGTGACTGACCGTCACAGTCAGATGAAAGTTTCCATTCGTAGTTAGTATAATATATACTTGGAGGAAGTATACAATCCACCAAGAAAATGGTTGTTAAACAACCCCTTGCCACTTCCTGTAGATCTGAAAATTTGATAGGTATGAAAGTAGTTCCCATCTTGTCCCGATAGGCTGGGTGGAGACATTACCATATTGTTTACACTTATCCAACCCGTGTCAGATCTACAGAAAGGATTTCAGGGTAAGGCTTGGGGATGTTTTTGTATGTAGGGTATAAGGAGTCTAGAGGTCGGGTCTAACGGTAGCCTCATTGTCATATGTCAGATAGCGTGACGGCAATGGCGTGTCATGTCAGAATGACGCCATCTGTCAGAAGACAATGGGGGAGGTATTAGGATGGGACCATCACCTGATTCTTCTAAAGATGCTGTCCAAGTCCTTCTTCATCTCCACCAGGGTGCGCGTGTGAAGCAGGAAGTGTTCGTTCATCTGCTGCAGCCGCACGTTGGAAAGGCCATTGAAGTTGATCAGCATCTCATTGGTCTTCTCAAAGCGGTCCAGCCTGGGAGAGGAGCCAATGACGAGCAAGATAAAATAGGCTCTATTATATCGATAATATTAAATTAATGGTGTCCTATTTGTGTTAGTCTTTGGCAAAGCTGTGCCTGTTTTGCCAGTCTGCACAAGCTGACTGTAACAGGCTTGAGTGTCAAGGAAATGAGTAGGTCTAGACTGTTTTGTTGGTGTAATAAAATCACCTCAGATCTGATTGATGTTGTGCTGTATTTGACTATTGTAACATATCACAGCGAGTGCAAGGCCATCCATCAAGACCCCATGCAGCCAGCTAGTCTGTTCTCCATGTTAGTGTTTCCCAACTCCAGTCCCCAACAGTACAACTTTTTATTGTAGCCCTGGACAAGCACACAAGTTGAATGAGGTACTTTTGTTCGGAGCAATAACAAAAATGTGCACTGGAGTTGGGAAACATTGGTCTGGGTGAGAAATATCAATGCTCCCAGCAGATATAGGATGTGCTCTGTGCAGCAGTCCGGACTGTTACTCACATGTGCCTCTGGGCTTGGATGATGGCGTTGACATCCTCAGAGTTTACCATGCTAAGCATTCTGTTACAGAACATTCCAGAAGCTGTGGGTTCCATGGTGCTGCTGATTAATGGAAAGCATTTACCATCAACACTGTGAATACATGAATGTCAAACAGCTAGGCGTTTGCATGACAAATTATAACAAATAGCTAGCTAACACAAATATGAGCCTGCTAGGGAGCAGGCCTATCGTAGTCAAGAAATGCTATGAAGCAGTTACATTGTTAGCACTGGCAAGATACAAGGCTTACTATGCGTTCTGTTAGTTTGCTTAACACTGAACAAAAATATAAAAATGCAACAAGATTTTACTGAGTTACATTTCATATAAGGAAATCACTCAAAATAAAATCAATCAGGCTATGGATTTCACATGACTGGGAATACAGATATGCATCGGCTGGTCACAGATGTCTTAAAAAAAGGTATGGGTGTGTATCAGAAAACCAGTCAGTATCTGGTGTGGCCACCATTTGTCTCATGCAGTGTGACACCTCCTTCACATAGAGTTGATCAGGGTGTTGATTGTGGCCAGTGGAATGTCCCACTCCTCTTCAATGGCTGTGCAAAGTTGATGGATATTGGCGGGAACTGGAACACACTGTCGTACACATCGATCCAGAACATCCAAACATGCTCAATGGGCCATTGAAGAAGTGGAACATTTTCATCTTCCAGGAACTGTGTAGAGATACTTGCAACATGGGGCAGTGCGTTATCTCGTCACAATGTCTGTGCAAATTTCCATCGATAAAATGCAATGGTGTTTGTTGTCCATAGCTTATACATGCCCATACCATAACCCCACCACCACCATAGGGCACTCTGTTCAAAGTTGACATCAGCAAACCGCCCGCCCACATGTCTGCCATCTGCCCGGTACAGTCGAAACCGAGATTCATCCGTGAAGAACACACTTCTCTAACGTGTCAGTGGCCATTGAAGGTGAGCATTTGCCCACTGAAGTTGGTTACGACGCCAAACTGCAGTCAGGTCAAGACCCTGGTGAAGAACAACGAGCACGCAGATGAGCTCCCCTCCTTTTGTGCCAAAATTCTTAGGTTGTGCAAACCCACAGTTCCATCAGTTGTTCAGGTGGCTGGTCTCAGACGATCCCACAGGTGAAGAAGCCGGATGTGGAGGTCCTTGGCTGGTATGGTTACAAGTTTAAGGCTGGTTGGACGTACTGCCAAACAACGTTTGATAATGGTAGGGAAATTAACATTAAATGATCTGGCAACAGCCCTGGTGGACATTCCTGCAGTCTGCATGCTAATTTCACGTGTTGTGTGACAAAATAGCAAATTTTTGAGTGACAAAGTTGTTCACAATTTGAGAGAGACGTTTTTGTGCGTATGGAAAATGTGTGGGATCTTTTATATCAGCTCATGAAACCAACACTTTACGTTGCGTTTATATTATTGTTCAGTGTGCTAAAGCTAGCTGGCCAGCATACCAACTATGATGGACTAGACTATAGACAGACAGTACACGTAACGTCACACAGAACGAGCTTAGTTATACAAACGTGGTAACGATAAGCAGGGCTAGTCTAACATACTTACGATTAGATATGTCCCAAACTCGTTATATCCGTGAGTTTTCTTTAACACTTGAATGGCAATATACACTCTTACATTAAGCTACTGACATTCACTTTCATAACTGGAGCTAGATGTAATTTAGCAGTCTGTGGCAAAGAGAAACATTTATTTCTGGAGAAACAGAACGCTACGCTGCACCGCACTTCCGTGTTGTGGAAATGTTGATCATGTGACATAGGAAAGGAATATCTGTCATTTCCGGTGGCTTTATGGCAATCACTGCAAACCAAAGGTAGTTATTATAATTGTTTTTACCTTTTTTAGAACTTTAGGACGGGTTAGAGGGTAACGGATTACATGTATTACCGTTTTTTGTGTGTTTTTTTTTGCATGTAATCCGTTAACGGTAACTGTAGTCTTTACATTACTTGCAAAAATATTCTAATCAGATTACAGATACTTTTGAAAAACTATATTACTTCGAGGATTACTTTTAAATTCAGAAAGGATGTTTGCGAAAAAAAATATTTCACACTTCTCTGTTTTGAAAAAAGGCGCAAGTTTAAGTTTGTTCCACTTGAGCAAATCTGACCACATGTGGAACAAACTTAAACTTGCGCTTTTTTTCAATGCTGATTTAAATGTCATTAAGAAAACAGCGAAGTGTGAAATATTTTTTTATGATCTCTGACTTGTGATGTCACATCAAATGTGTTTGATGGATCGCGGGAAAAGAGCAGGAATAGGCTTTGGTAGGCTACAGTCCAAGCTTTGTCTTCCAATGGTGGGACTGCTGTCGGCATCCAAAGATGATCAGTTTGAATAAGCGCTTGGATGTAAGGGTGACAGCAGTTGTGTAGTCTACGGCGTTACGGATATCACTTATTATTGATATCTACATAGCGCATTGATGTGAATCACACTGAACACACTCTCTCATTTAGCTTTTTGCGCTTTACCGATTGTGGTTGTTGTGGATGGCTGTTCACAAATCTAAATGTGTATTTGAACCCAATAATGGTTGAATTCAAGATGTTTAAACTGCCTATCAATCATTGTTTTGGAAACCAGTTCACAGCCAGTGAAACATGCGCTCTTGCCACATCTGCATAGTGCGGATCCAAACCCATGGAATAAAAGTGGGGATTTTATTGCTCAATTTAATTCATGCTGATAAAAAAGAATAGCCCTAAGGGACACATGCTCACACTTGCACACTTTTGATAGACTTAAAGCGGCAATCTGTAGTTGCTACATCCGTCTTTGGACTTATCAATCATTTTTATATCATGGATGGTCAATCCTTGCATCCATAGCTCTGTCTATTAATCTGAGAGTGGTTATTGTTTCATCTGTGGATTTGCCCTTTAAATAGCTGAATGTTATTAAGATTTCAAAGTGTCACCAACAAAAAGGTTAACAATAGTCCTATAACAAATGCAGGATATGGCATTCATTTTTCACATGTAAATAGCACTTTTCAGTAGAGCTCAAAGCATGCCATTCCACGAGTGCAGCATTTATTTTTCAACTCGAATCAATGAGCCCAATCAGTCCTCCATGACAACAAAACCATAAACAACAGAGTAGGGCTGGCTAATAAGTCCTTAGTTTTGGGGTCATGCTCAGGTAAAACCATTTCGCTAATCTATACTTCCATATTTCCAAGTCCTATTCTTGAAGACCAAGAATGTATTGGAATGACTGGAATTCTGATAGACTTTGGTTTTTAATGTAAAGATATAATTTAATCGTATTATTATATGTAGTAGAAGGCGATGGGTTAGAAGAAGCCTACATAACCAACCCATAAAGTAAAATTTAGCATCCATATATGGCCAGCTATGTAAACTTTAACATTGATTTATCTTGCAATAGATGTTGTTCAATTGGTAACATACATTGTTCTCTTTGTCTAATGCCTCTTCAAGGGAAAGTAATCTAAAAGTAACGGAATGTAATAAGATTACATTACTGAGTTTGGAGTAATCCCACAATTCCATGACTGATTACAATTTTGGACAGGTAACTAGTTTGGGTAATCCCACAATTACATGACTGATTACAATTTTGGACAGGTAACTAGTAACTGTAACTGATTATATTTAGAAAGTAACCTACCCAACCCTGACTCTAGGTCTAACTAATCATATGGGACCCAAACTAATGCGACCCGAACTGGGGGTCGCATGGGAAAAGAAATTGCTTTTGACACAGATTTTACATTATATTGACCAGATAGTGGCCACTCTAACAATGAAAATACATTTGTAACATTTAAATATATGGGTGTAGTGCTGCCAGAGCGCAGAGGAGCTGGGCTCCCTCACTTTTTTCTATTTGACTCGAGAATACACGGTTAAACTATTTTGGGAAAATGAATTACAAAAAAAATATTTTAAAATGATATTTAACTAGGCCCTACCAGTAAATGTCAATGAAAAACTATAGAATGACAAACGAAATGAATATGTAGCCTAAGGTAGGTAAATGGTGGTAGGTAAAAAATCTATACAAAAACAAATCACTGTGTCTGCCTAAAACTGCATGGACCCCTCTTGTGCAGTGGAACACAGAACGATATGTGGAACCCAGAACGATATGTGGAACCCAGAACGATGTGTGACCACTTGCTTAAGGCAATGCCGTTTTGCAGAGGACACCCAAACCAGAGTGGCCACCGCAAAGCCCAAGAAGCCTGACCCTCTCTGGAAGTTGCTGTAGCCCTGTTTAGTATATTTAGCCTAGATTGGTATGTCAGTGTGGGCAATTGGAAATGTAAATTGGGTCAAGTTGGAGTTAATAATGCATTTAGGTTCTAGTTTTCAGACGTGAATCTGTGGAGGGGAGAACGGCTCTTAAAAATGGCCGGAACGGAGCGAATGAAATGCAACCGAACACCTGGAAACCATGTATTTGATACCATTACACTGATTCCGCTCCAGTCATTACCACAAGCCCGTTCTCCCCAATTAAGGTGCCACCAACCTCCTGTGGCGGAAATGCACCACACTAACAAGTAGATTTTATGGCTGTGCAATTCTACATTGTACTGATTTATGTTTACTACTTGGCCAAATTATTTGATCGCATTTTTTTTATCTATGCAAATAAATTCTATGAATTAATAGTTCACTTCTCTGTTTTATTCTATTCTGTAATAGGGTATTCACGTGTTCAAGCTAGTCGAATCAACGGTTATTTATGATACAGCTTGTAAACTACACAATACAAGGAAATGCCTACTTGCAATAAAGCTCTCCTTGCAAACACTGCAATGACATTAAGCGGTAGGCTATTTGTATTTACCTACAAATATCTATACCACATAGCCTAGTTGTAGGCCTACTTCAAATTATTGTTGTATGTTCCTGAACTGTCCGAATGACAGAGCTATCCTTCAACTATTCTTCAGCATCACAATTTGGGTCTCGTTTCAGAAGTAAATTAACTTGGCTAGGTTTCGCCAGTTGATTTAAAGTTATTTATAAAGCCCTTCTTACATCAGCTGGTGTCACAAAGTGCTGTACAGAAACACAGCCTAAAACTCCAAACAGCAAGCAAGCAATGCAGGTGTAGAAGCACGGTGGCTAGGAAAACCTCCCTAGAAAGGACAGAAACTAAGAAGAAACCTAGAGAGGAACCAGGCTATGAGGGGGAACCAGGCTACATATACTCAATTAGTACTTGGTAGCATTGCCTTTAAATTGTTTAACTTGGGTCAAATGTTTCGGGTAGCCTTCCACAAGCTTCCCACAATAAGTTGGGTGAATTTTGGCCCATTCCTCCTGACAGAGCTGGTGTAACTGAGTCAGGTTTGTAGGCCTCCTTGCTCGCACACTCTTTTTCAGTTCTGCCCACAAATTTTCTATAGGATGGAGGTCAGGGCTTTGTGATGGCCACTCCCATACCTTGACTTTGTTGTCCTTAAGCCATTTTGCCACAACTGTAGAAGAATGCTTGGGGTCATTGGCCCTTTGGAAGACCAATTTGCAACCAAGCTTTAACTTCCTGACTGATGTCTTGAGATGTTGCTCCAATATATCCACCTAATTGTCCTTCCTCATGATGCCATTCATTTTGTGAAGTGCACCAGTCCCCCCTGCAGCAAAGCACCCCCACAACATGATGCTGCCACCACCGTGCTTCACGGTTGGGATGGTGTTCTTCGGCTTGCAAGACTCCTCCTTTTTCCTCCAAACATAACAATGGTCATTATGGCCAAACAGTTCTATTTTTGTTTCATCAGACCAGAGGACATTTCTCCAAAAAGTACGAGCTTTGTCCCCATGTGCAACTGCAAACCGTAGTCTGCCTTTTTTTATGGCGGTTTTGAAGCAGTGGCTTCTTCCTTGCTGGGCGGCCTTCCGGGTTATGTCGATATTGGACTCGTTTTACTGTGGATATAGATACTTCTGTACCTGTGTCCTCCAGCATCTTCACAAGGTCCTTTGCTGTTGTTCTGGGATTGATATTGATATTTGAATCAAAGTACATTCACCTCTAGGAGACAGAACGCGGTATGACGGCTGCGTAGTCCCATGGTATTTATACTTGCATACTATTGCTTGTACAGATGACCAGGGTCCCTTCAGGTGTTTGGAAATTGTTCCTAAGGATGAACCAGACTTGTGGAGGTCTACAATTTTATTTCTGATGTTTTGGCTGATTTCTTTAGATTTTCGAATGATTTCAAGCAAAGAAGCACTGAGTTTGAAGGTAGGCCTTGAAATACATCCACCAGAAGCCCACTGGAATTGTGATACAATGAATTATAAGTGAAATAATCTGTAAACCATTTTTGGAAAAATGACTTGTGTCATGCACACAGTAGATGTCCTAACCGACTTGCCAAAACTATAGTTAACAAGAAATTTGGGGAGTGGTTGAAAAAGGAGTTTTAATGACTCCAACCTAAGTGTATGTAAACTTCCGACTTCAACTGTATATATTGCTACAACTCGGGAAAGCATGAAGTTTATTAGGCTACTGATGAAATAAATTAAGAACTTCATAGGATGGTGAAAGTGCATTGTGATGAGCTTGGGAGTAGTTATAAACTACCCCAAAACAGGATAAAGGTCCAAGGTTTTTAGCAAAACAGAAAATTCTGACTCAAAAATCAAATTATTTTTATTGAAAGGCTTGTACAAAAAAAGTACATCATGTATAAAACACAAAACATTGCTTTGTTGATCTAACTTGGTAAATAAATGCACTTGCATAGCTACAATACATGCATGAAGCACTAAAGCAAAGATTCGACTTGCAACATTACAGGGCAAAGATGAGAGGAAAGTAAAATTGGAATATAGGCTACCTCAAATCATTGAAATTCATAGTTCAACAGGCTGGATACCTGATACAAAGATACAGGTCCAATCAAGTTATTGTACAGTATATTACATAATAAATTACTACACATTAATGTTGATAAGAGTATTGTTCCCAATAATTCACAAATACTGTTAATTGTGAATTTCAGACTAGACTGATTGCTTAAGAACTACATTACATGCTAACCATATCACAGAACCTTAAATGTGAAATCTAAGTTATTACATAGTGAGAAACCAGCATCAGAATAGTCACATGGGGAAAATGCACAGATACAAATCGAAGTTTATTAGTCACATACTTCGCAGACAAACGAACAGTGAAATGCTTATTTCCAACAATGCAGAGAGAAAATAGATAGTGACAAGGAATAAATACAGTGAATATAGAATAAACATGGCTGTATATAGGGAGTAGAAAATAACACAGCTATAACAGTATACAGGAAGTACCAGTACCGAGTCAATATGAAATAAATAACATTTCATTAGAAAGCCCTCAACCCCCCATTGAAATATGTCCATATACATACAATCTTCCCTATAGTATGGATAATTAAAAACTGATTTTAGTGTCCTTTTTATACCACTCAAGTTACAAATAAATGACTAAATAATCTGTTTTGCATTTGAAATGGAATGAATTTAAGTGTGCTTTGGTTGTTTGTTTGATAATGTAGGCTAGTATATAGTAGTAGCTTAACTAACCAAGGAATGATGAATTCTAAGTTTGAACATGATAGTAAGTCCTCAAAAGTATAAAATGCCTAATTAACGATCAATAGAATTGACATATGTATCATGAAGTTTAAATTATACGGAAGTCCTGCAGACAAAAGACAAATAGAATATAAAAAGATAAGTTCCCCAGAATAAAAACAAACAGTTTTTGACAACGGGGGGGGGGGGGGGGGGGCAGATAGAGTTGTGCTCATGTGGGTTATTTCATTGCATTGTAGGTCTAAGTTGTTGCAGTAGATCCACTGTGTGTGTGGTAATGACAATCATGTCCCATTATTGACAGTCATAACCAAAAAGGTATCCAGCCAGGCCTCCAGGAGGAATATTTCACGATCTGAACAGGTTACTATTGCATTTGCTGATTTATAATATGGTGAAGACATGTTTTATATGTGATATAAAAAGAAAAAATACATTGGGTCTGGAAAATAAGAGTAATATGCTTTTAAGGCCATGAAATAGCGTATTTGACTCATGCATCTGATCTACAGATCTTCTGGATGAGAGGGGTTATATTTCTTCGGCATTTATGCAAAGCACACTAGGTGTTGCTTTACTTCATTTTGAAAACCTTAGGCCTCTGTTGCAAACGTTGACATAACAAGCTGGAGAAAACTACCTATCTAGCACTAACTATTGCCTTAAAAAAAAGGGGACATTTCACCATTTTCAACTTCATATTCATCATCTCCACCACCCAAACATCAACATACTATATATAAAAACAGCCCATGTCTATATTTTGTAGTAACAAAAGATGAGGACATCATTCAGGAAACACTTTAGAAATTGTTGACACCAGCCAGATCTTACAACACCTGGATAGTTATTTTACGTATCAGCTAACCACATAATAATAATAATAATAATAAAAATAATATACACTTTTATATGTGGGTGGCCTTAGTGGGAATGGAACCCATGATATTTGGTATTGTAAACAACTTGCTCTACCAATTGAGCAACCACCTATGTTATAGCAATCTGCCAGTCCATGTCACAGTTGCTATAATGGCACGCAACCATTGGTTGATGCATGCAACATCTGAGCAGGAACATCACCTGGTCAAAATTACTAACTCATAATTGGTTAAAATGACATGATGCGCACCAGATGACATCATCTAGAATAATATATTTTCTGGTGTGCATCTTTTTGATTACACAACACAAAAAACACAGTTTACACACCGGTGTTGGTGTGGTGCTGGAGATGATGAATATGAAGTTTCAATTTGAACATTTTCCCTTAATATCATCCCTAAGTACCAACACTGACAAAACACTAGCACTGCCTTCCCTCACTAAATTAAGGCTGGTGTATTGGCTGTTGGTGCTGTGAACAGGCTCTCGATCGTGGCCCATATAGAAATACATACAGGCCCATATATACAGAATAGATAAATATAGTGTGAATGTGAATTTGTTTCACAATAATACAAGTGCTACTGTACAGCTGTTACCTGTTAATTAAGGTATTCTGCCGATCAGTCAAAACTACAGCATTTTATGTCAAGGAGAAAAACACCAAGAGAGGTGTCCGAACATCTGGGTTGTGTTCATAAGGCACCAAACGGAAGAAAATGGATTTGCAACACGGAGTGGACTACATGGACTTGCCCAATAATAAATGCTCATTTTCCATTGCAAAACGTTTTCAAACATTTTCCGTTGCATGCCCAAGCCTAATGAAGACGAACCCAGGACAATATTAAGTACAACAAGACCAGATGAATTGGGAAAAAATTTGCCCATATGCCTCAGTCAGTCTATAAGTTACCAAACAAACAAAACGACGGGGTTCAGCTGCTCGCTGACTAAAGGCAATCAGCGGTAACTTCTTCTTGTAGGAGCTTGTAAACCAGAAGCATTCTGTAGGCTTCCTCAAAGATGCTCACACTGTGGTGCAATATCGCCAGTCTTCCTCCTCAACCTCCACTTTGGTCTGAGATGTTGTCATGATGACCTGTAGCTGAGGACTCTCTGAGCTCTCCTGGCTGTCTGACCTCACCACCTCGTCTTCCTTCCTCACCACCACCTCCACCACTTCTACCTCCTCTTCCTCCTGCAGTTGACGTTTCTTGCGACAGCAGGGCTTGAAGAGGTGAGGGTCGATGAGCACCTCCCCAAAGCGGCCCTTGTAGATGATCCCACAACACACCTTCTGCCTGGAGGAGAAGCAAAGGAACATGAGATTATTCATGTAATACTGATACAGTTTATGCAGCCATACAAGATATGGTCAATTATTGTTACAGCGACGAATGCATATGTGCATATAAAATAAATTAAGTCTTAGATTGTTCAGGTTTCCTTTTTTGTCCTATTTCTCTCTTATCTGAGTACCAAAGCATCTGGTGAAGATGAACAAGGACACTTCCAGGCTGGATATTACAGACACAGTGTTTTGATTGGAGGGGACTGCGGCCTTACCTCTTCCAGTAGGTGAGGTCCAGGAAGGAGAAGACAGGGGAGCGGCTGGAGCCTGGGGAGAGCTCTGTGTCGGAGCCCTCATCTGAAGGGTTGCTGTAGCTGGGAGACTGGGCCGGGGAGACACTGGACGTGGTGCTGTGGGCATCAGAGTCTGGAGGAGGGAGGGGTAGAACCATAGATGTAAAAGGCTATGCTGTAGTGTACATCATTAGGTAGACTGAAGAAGGAGTATGTTCAGATTGGTAAAATCTCACAAAAATGTTTGAATCTCAACCTTCCAGATTATGTAGATATTTAGGCTACGTTATAAAGATACTTGTGAAATGAAAAAAAATATTGTCTGACTCTGTGCCTCAACCTCTGAAAAGCACTGAGATTGGGTGTTACGGCTGCATTGATCTATTACTGAATTAGCAAAACAGACCTAAAAGTGGTCAAACCTTACTATGTTTATGGGGCACTGTGAACAGGACTTACTGTTCCTCTTTAGCTCTTTCTGCAGTCGGCTGATCTGGATTGGCATGGCTCTCTTGGAGAGGGACTTCCGTTTCTTTGGCCTGGAGGAAATCTTTAGGCTGGGGCCTCCTCGGGCATCAACCACCTAGGATAGAAGAAAAGAAAATTGAAGAGAGGAGCTCCCAACACCTTTTTTCCCTTCTTAACCCTTTCCAACAGGCAGGTGAGTTGTGAGGAGCAGATATGGACAAAAAATGTGGAGCTTACGTGATTCCAGTTTTTCTTAGACCCCACTGGGAGTTTCTTACATCGTTTCACCAGGAGTACACATGCATTGCAGATTTCTCCAGACCGAGTTTCACATAATCTACATGTGGGGAAAACATGTGAAATATGGGTTAAGCAGGACCATGTGAACAATGTAAATATTACGGATGTTCATAATGACATTACATTTAGCTTTACCAGGAGGAACACAATTTCTGACCATTTTACAGTATTTCACATGTAGCTGTCCACTCATTAGGGATAATAATATTTTGTTAATTTTCAGAGTGTGTTTGGGAGGCAGCAGTCTACCGATTTGCTGCACAGGCCCCATGCATAATTATGCACTGAGTGCTATGGAAACAGAACTCAATATGTGATATTTTATTGACTGCTTAGTTTTTTTGTTTGTTTTTTGACTGCTTTTTAAAATTGATTTGTTATGTTTTACAACGCCTGCAGTCATTCTACTTTTGCAAGAATGCATAGATGTCGAAATCTGCTATAAGGGCGCGGTAACTGTCAGAAATCCTTGCTTACCCGAAACAGCTCGTGAAGTCATTCTCGTACCGCTTGCTGTCGGTGAAGCGTGAGCTGGAGGACTTGGCGCGGCAGATGCAACAGCCGTCTAAACTCCGGTACATCTTTGGCTTGTGAAAGCCAAACATCTGTTTTCAAAAACACAAAACAGCAAAGGCATTTGCAGTTTAATAAAATAAAAATGGTACAAATCATTATGAAAGGAAATGGCCTATAATAAGATGGTCAATTTTGTTCAAAAGTTATTTATTTGCAAAATATTCAGCCTGTGTACCAACCAGCGGAACAACAGGTTACAACTTCAATATTTTCCCCCCCTCCATATAGGCTAACTATTGTAATAATGGTTGATAGACAATCAATAACTTTCAGAAGTCTCGCGCGTGAAATACATTTTAAATTTAAAAGAAAAAATAACGCGCAGCAGATGAAAGTGAGCATCTTGCCATGCCTGACCCAAAAGGAGCAGGAGCGGATATAGGTCAGCTGTCTGTCTGCCTGTCATAGAGATAATGTCACCCTGCTGCCGCGCTCATATCGTCTTCGGAGATTTGCATTGCATAGTCGCCGCAGCGTTATGGCCAAATATCCTTAGCTAGGACAAAATTGTAAACTAGTTTGATGCTAGAAGACAGACGCACCGACGCAGTAAATTAAATAACCAAGGCATAAGCTAAGTTTATCTGACCTGCCGCTTGTGTGAATACCTCGTGGTGCAAGAAATGTGAAAATTTGGAAGAACGGGTTATTTCTCATTTGCATTTAAAAGGAGAAGTATATATTACGTTGCCATGCAAAACCTATCACGATGCTTGGAATCCTTCAAAATAATCATGCGGCAAAACCGTGAGCCGCGCCCCCTACAGTCTACTTGTTTTGCCATATAAGTGGCAGTCCTTCGGGTCTCTTGACAGTGCAGTGGCACAACCAGACAGTAGCAGGATAATACAGTACGTGACGTAACTCTACATGGCAACAGACTTCAAAGGCGGAGAGGGGGTGTGTATGTGGAGGAGGGGGACAGGGTGTGTGTGTGTATGTGGAGGAGGGGGACAGGGTGTGTGTATGTGGAGGAGGGGGCCCGGGGGTGTGTGTGTGGAGGAGGAGGCCAGGGGGAGTGTGTGTGTGGAGGAGGAGGCCAGGGGGGGTGTGTGTGTGGAGGAGGAGGAAAGGGGGTGTGTGAGGGAGGAATGGAGCTTGTGATATTTAGAATTTTAAAGTTGTAAAACCGACTAACATCGTTTCATTAAAAACGGCCTATGTTTAAAAACGAAACGAGACGGTCGTGATGAAAAATAACCTTAGCACCGAAGAAAGACTACTGTAAATCGATACGTTCCCCGCCCACTTACACGAGGAAGCATGCCACAAGAGCAGCCTCATGCGCACCCATTTTAACTGAACCTTTCAACCCACCATCTGAGTCCATAAACTCGATTATGTCATTGACACAATCGCATTATCAAACTTTTTACATAAAAACAACACAGTCCTCTCTAAAACGAGACATTTTTTGCTTTGGAATAGTCGTTGTAATGTGATCTTTAGGCTACACATTGTTATTCAGGTGACGTCGCGTCACTGGCCAGTGCAACTCCAAACACCAAATGCGCACGAAGTTCAAAGCTTCGGGTTTTAACAGTGACAACGTAGGTCTACATCAATTATTTTAAATTGTGGTTTAATCTTGCTATCATTTTTAGTTCGTCGCTATCATTTGGTTAGGCCACTACTTGTTTTGTGATAGATGCATCCGTGTTGACACAGAGTAATCGCCCGCGTGTTGAAAGCGCACCATCTCTGGTAGGAATGGCAGGCATGATGGGGTCTCGAACTTGGGTATTACTTACGTCGGTAAACAGTCGAATAAATAGCGGAACATGCACATTTCAACATTGCAAACGAAGTGTACTCGGAGGCTAGGAATCCACCTATTAAGAATCACAACTAAAAACGAATGAATTGGGAAGACGCCATACAACCCACTATATAACTCGAAATAATGGGGATAAAATGCCTAGGCCTAAATCTGCTGTTCACCCATTTTTTATATGTTGCAGACTGGGTTTATTTAGTTCACCTCCAGAAGTCAACAAACAGGCATATTACTGCAATCGTTTCATTCCCATTTAAACTAGCCTATTAAATCCGGTATATAAAAAGGCTAGGCTTAAAGGCCAATTAATTATGTTTTTCGAACTGTGAAAATCGATGTTAATTGTTCGCCTTGTCAAGTGGCCAAAACAACTCGGAGCTTGCTTGTTTCGAAGCCTACAATAAGCCAAGCAAACTGACACAAAAATGTTGCACATTTTGAGAAGCCTAGACCTGAACATTAGCCAACACAATTCTTACCTTAAATGCAAGTCGAACGTAGCTGATACAAATTAATAACCTTGAACACGCGTCGTTACAATGTTGCCGAACTACTCTCACAATTCCACAGCATCGAGATACCGTTCTCTCTTGTTGATGTCTAGCTCGCTGTGTATGGGACTTGGTAGTTGTGGACTCAGTGCGCGTGCGCCCCATCCACGCCTCCATTTTCTGACTTTCTTCAATCAACCTGATTTGCATAAACGGCTGACGTTTCATAGCGTTTGCACTCTGCTGGCGTTATGCGGATGGGAGCATTGCGCGGGAACAGGGGGCTCGTCTTTCGTTGCTATGGCACGTTGAAGAATGTAAGCAAAGAGGCGGAGACTATGGAACGCCAGATGGCTTGTTAAAATGCATTCGCTTGAGTAATGGCCGTTATAACAAAACATTAGTAACTGGACTTAGGTCTCGTTTAGTGGACAAGGACTCGTGTAGCTGGGTAACTCCAACATACATTTATTTAAAAGTGAGAACCACTCACTGACATCTGACTTTTTATCAAATTGTATTGGTATGCGGGTGTAGCGAAACGCTTGTGTTCCTAGCTCCAAAAGTGCAGTAATAAAAAATAAAAAACACAACTTTTTTAAACTCCAGCTATTTAAAAACCTCTTAAGGATCCCCCTTACAAAAAATGTTCACCTAAAATGACATACCCAACTCTGACTGCCTGTAGCTCAGGACCTGAAGCAAGGATATGCATATTATTGATAACATTTGAAAGGAAACACTTTGAAGTTTGTGGAAATGCAAAATGAATGTAGGAGAATATAACACATTAGATCTGGTAAAAGATAATACAAAGAAAAAAACATGATTTTTTTTGTATTTTTTTGTACCATCATCTTGTAAATGCAAGAGAAAGGCCATAATATATTATTCCAGCCCAGGCGCAATTTATATTTTGGCCACTAGATGGCAGCAGTGTATGTACAAAGTTTTAGACGGATACAATGAACCATTGCATTTCTGTTCAAAATGTATCAAGACTGCCCAAATGTGCCTAATTTGGGCGGCAGGGTACCCTAGTGGTTAGAGCGTTGGACTAGTAACCGGAAGGTTGTGAGTTCCAACCCCCGAGCTGACAAGGTACAAATCTGCCCCTGAACAGGCAGTTAACCCACTGTTCCCAGGCCGTCATTGAAAATAAGAATGTGTTCTTAACTGACTTGCCTGGTTAAATAAAGGTAAAATAAAAAATGAAATTGGTTTATTAATAACTTTTCAAGTTCATAACTGTGCACTCTCCTCAAACAATAGCATGGTATTCTTTCACTGTAATAGCTACTGTAAATTAGACAGTGCAGGTAGATTAACAAGAATTTATGCTTTCTGCCAATATCAGATCATGTCAGGATTTGTGAAAAACTGAGTATAAATGTATTTGGCTAAGGTGTATGTAAACTTCCAACTTCAACTGTACATTTTTTATGCATTCCAGAAAAGCCACAACACAACACTAAACAATACATGAATTGCACTATAACAGTGACAAACGGTACCCACAAACTGTTAGGGCCTACATAAAGCTGTCCCAACAGCAGAGTCCATACAACAGTCCCAACACCTTACCACTGCTACACCTGTCTATCAATAGAGCCTTGTCTGGCAGCGAAACAGTTCATTCAGCCTAATTTACTTCCTTTTAAAAGAACATCGCTGATATGCGTGACTTGCTTATTAAACAAATTTGGTTTCTACTGATAATTGAGATGGACAAACTGTGTCATAAGGGGATGACGAGTGGATAAGAGGAAATCCTTAATTTCGACGAAGACATTAATGAGCGGACTACGACGGACGTAGTCAATATAACTATTTTTTGGCATTTTTTAAATGTACAGTGACAGAATTCAGAACATGGGCCGTTCTTACAGTATTCTCCCTGTACACCAAGTCAGAACGATATGATAAATAATTGGGGACATATAAGCAGACAATAAAAGCTCTTACAATATTTGATGATGACATTTCTCTAAAACAGGCTATAGGTTACATGTGCACCACCAAGTCAGAACAGTAGGCTAAGTTATGAGGGGAAATGGGACCAAATTATTATGGTGAGGAACAGGGGCTACTAACACCTTACTACACAACATTAGTATTTCTTTCTTAGCTACAGTATACATATCTCCCTGGCATATTACATCATTTATGCAGCAGCATACAATACATTTTTGGACTCACCTTGTTGTGCTGTGCTCACTTGAACAGGAATGTGAAGCAGCAGTCCTGGTGGGCAAATTTTGTCATCAAAGTCTAGCATTTTTGGACTCACCTTGTGTCACACCCTGATCAGTTTCACCTGTCCTCGTTATTGTCCCACCCCTTCCAGGTGTCGCTTGTTTTCCCCAGTGTATTTATCCCTGTGTTTCCTGTCTCTCTGTGCCAGTTTGTCTCGTATGTAGTAGTAGTTGAGTAAACCTGCATGTTTTTCTCCATACTCCCTTTTCTATTCTCTTTGGATTGTCCTCCTGGTTTTGACGCCTGCCCGACTCTGAACTTCTTTCCCGCCTGCCTAATCATCCTGCCTGGCCTCACCTTGATTCTGCCTGCCTGTACCTTTTGGACTGGTTTTGACCCTTTGGCCTGTCCACGACCATTCTCTTGCCTTCCCCTATTGGATTAATAAATATTGTAAGACTCCAACCATCTGCCTCCTGTGTCTGCATCTGGGTCTCGCCTTGTGTCATGATACCTTGTTGTACTGTGCTCACTTGAACAGGACAGTGGTGAGGTGGGCTTTCGTGAGCAGATTTTGTCATGAAAATTTGTCATCAAAATCTGGCATTATCTGGATTTATGGAGCTTTCAAGATAACTGGGAACTCTGGGGGGGGGGGAAACCAGGTTGAATCATGAGGATCACTGACTTCAGAGTTGGATGACCATTCGAAATGTATTTTCCCAGTCTGAGTTTTTTTTTTAA
Organism: Oncorhynchus kisutch; assembly: GCF_002021735.2. Classification (NCBI taxonomy): domain Eukaryota; kingdom Metazoa; phylum Chordata; class Actinopteri; order Salmoniformes; family Salmonidae; genus Oncorhynchus; species Oncorhynchus kisutch. The sequence goes on from NC_034195.2 coordinate 4,273,427, forward strand.
CGAGTTCCCAGTTGTCTTGAACTCACTAAACTCATTCCCCAGTATAATTTTTTATATCCTTTGGTCTGATGAGTCCAAATTTGAGATTTTTGGTTCCAACCGCCGTGTCTTTGTGAGACTCAGAGTAGGTGAACGGATGATCTTTGTGAAGCATGGAGGAGGAGGTGTGAGGGTGCTTGGCTGGTGACCGTGTCAGTGATTTATTTACAATTCAAGGCACCCTTAACCATAATGGCTACCACAGCATTCTGCAACGATATGCCATCCCAACTGGTTTGCACTCAGCGGGACTATCATTTGTTTTTCAACAATGACCCAACACACCTCCAGGCAGTGTAAGGGTTATTTGTGTAAGGGCTATAAGAAGGAGAGGGATGGAGTGCTAGTGATGGAGTGCTGCATCACATGACCTGGCCTCCACAATCACCTGACCTCAACCCAATTGAGATGGTTTGGGATGAGTTGGACCGCAGAGTGAAGGAAAAGCAGCCAACAAGTGTTCAGCATTTGTGGGAACTCCTTCAAGACTGTTAGAAAAGTATTCCAGGTGAAGCTGGTTGAGAGAATGCCAAGTGTGTAAAGCTGTCATCAAGGCAAAGGGTGGCTACTTTGAAGAATCTCAAATATAACATGTTTTGATTTATGTAACACTTTTTTGGTTACTAAATGATTCCATATGTGTTATTTCATAGTTTTGAGTTTATTCTACAATCTAGAAAATAGTACAAATAAAGAAAAACCCTTGAATGAGAAGGTGTGTCCAAACCTTTGACTGGTACTGTATATGTAACAAAAAAGCTGTAGAAACAAAATAGCTATTGTTTTGTCCTCCAAAGAGGTGGATGGGTTAATAAAAATTTAAAAACATTTAAAAAAAACACGTAGGCTATTATTCCTCAAGTATAATTTCAGGGAATAAAAAATAGTAAATTCCAGAGGTGGCCAACCTTGCTACCATGAAGCCCGGCAATAGCACAGTTGATTATCAACTAATTATGTGTGATAAGGTGTGTTAGTGCTGGAACAGAAGCCTGTACACCCAGCGCGGTTGGCCTGCTCCAGTTTTAATAGGTTTATACATTGTGTGTGACTTTTAAACTGTATTTTTGTTCACAACATTTGCTAACATAAATACACATATAAACCATGGCATACAAGGGTGTACCCTTATTCTCTTGAGACAGTCATTGGGACCTGAAACAGGCTTCATTGTACTTTAATTAGACAGCACTGAATGTTATGTTGCTATATCTCTGTCCTCAGTTTTTTTCTCGCTAGATACCTGAACTGGAGAATATTTTCATTATTCCTCCCACAAAGGTACCTGCCCTTTTCAGAGTAGCCTACTCTCTCCCTTCTCTGACAGCTGGAGCTTCTAATTCTTTCACCCTCTTCCATGGCTGTTAGCTAGCTAGCTGCCTAGCTACAAATGCATTTCGAGTTTGCGTTTTTAATTTCTAATGATAAACACATTAGGATAGCTAGCTATAGTTAGCTAGCTGGTGATATTTAATTCACTTAGCTAGCTATACAGTATGTCAATTACGTTAGCAGGTCCTGTCAAAAATGTTATCATATTACTCCAGTGCTAGCCTCTCTACACTGGCTTCCTGTTAAGGCAAGGGCTGATTTCTAGGGTTTACTGCTAACCTACAAAGCATTACATGGGCTTGCTCCTACCTATCTTTCCGATTTGGTCCTGCCGTACATACCTACATGTTCGCTACAGGCACAAGACGCAGGCCTCCTTATTGTCCCTAGAATTTCTAAGCAAACAGCTGGAGGCAGGGCTTTCTCTTGTAGAGCTCCATTTTTATGGAATGGTCTGCCTACCCATGTGAGAGATGCACACTCGTTCTCAACCTTTAAGTCTTTATTGAAGACTCATCTCTTCAGTAGGTCCTATGATTGAGTGTAGTCTAGCCCAGGAGTGTGAAGGTGAACGGAAAGGCTCTGGAGAAACGAACCGTCCTTGCTGTCTCTGCCTGGCTGGTTCCCCACTCTCCACTGGGATTCTCTGCCTCTAACTCTATTGCAGGGGCTGAGTCACTGGCTTACTGGTGCTCTTCCGTGCCGTCCCTAGGAGGGGTGCATCACTTGAGTGGGTTGAGTCACTGACATGATCTTCCTGTCAAGGTAGGCGCACGCCCTTGGATTGTGCCGTGGCGGAGATCTTTGTGTGCTTGTCTCAGGATGGTAAGTTGGTGGTTGAAGATATCCCTCTAGTGGTGTGGGAGCCATGCTTTGGCAAAGTGGGTGGGGTTATATCCTGCCTGTTTGGCCCTGTCTGGGGGTATCGTTGGATGGGGCCACAGTGTCTCTCGACCCCTCCTGTCTCAGCCTCCAGTTTATGCTGCAGTAGTTTATGTGTCGGGGGGCTAGGGTCAGTCTGTTATATCTGGAGTATGTCTCCTGTCTTATCCAGTTTCCTGTGTGAATTTAAGTATGCACTCTCTAATTCTTTCTTTCTCTCGGAGACCATGCCTCAGCACTACCTGGCCTGATGACGCCTTGCTGTCCCCAGTCCACCTGGCTGTGCTGCTGCTCCAGTTTCAACTGTTCTGCCTGCGGCTATGGAACAGTGACCTGTTCACCGGATGTGCTACCTGTCCCAGACCTGCTCTTTTCAACTCTCTAGAGACAGCAGGAGCAGTAGAGATACTCTGAATGATCGGCTATGAAAAGCCAACTGAAATTTACTCCTGAGTTGCACCCTCAACAACCACTGTGATGATTATTATTTGACCCTGCTGGTCATCTGTGAATATTTTAACATCTTGGCAATGTTCTGTTATAATCTCCACCCGGTACAGCCAGAAGAGAACTGGCCACCCCCCATAGCCTGGTTCCTCTCTAGGTTTCTTCCTAGGTTCTGGCCTTTCTAGGGAGTTTTTCCTAGCCACCGTGCTTATACAACTGCATTACTTGCTGTTTGGGGTTTTTGTACAGCACTTTGTGACATCAGGGCTTTATAAATACATTTGATTGATGTGAGTTAATCTGCACACTAAGTCTGTAGCAAGCTAGCAAGTAAACTTTAAGAAAAAGCATTTTCAAAATATATTTACTTACTTGAATAGGTTCTCCCACTGCCTCTATTTTCTGTGTCCTTAGAAAAAACTAAATATATAAATGTCCTAAAGCAAAAATACACACAAATAATATTATCTGATGAAATTGCTTTAGAAAGGGGCACAAGACAGGGATGTCCTCTCTCCCCCCTGCTGTTTTAACTGGCAATTGAACCACTTGCATAAATTCATTGGTCAGGAACCAAACATAATATGTGTAAGTATTGGTAAACATAAGTATAAACTAAACTCATTTGCAGATGATCTCCTAATATACCTGACCAATATTGAAAACTCAATATCTGAAAATCTCAGGATATAAAATTAAAGTGGAAAAAAACAAAATATTGGCAATAGGAAAAATAAAAATAATAACTCATGATCTGCAGCAATCCTATAAGTGAACCACAAAAAATATCAAATACTTTGGATGCCTTATAAGTGACAACAAACAACAAATATATAAAGATAACTTCATGCCATTACTCAACAATATGAAAGCAGATCTAATTAACTTCTTCGATATAGGGGCCACTCTTTTAATTTTGGGATGAAAAACGTTCCCGTTTTAAACAAGATATTTTGTCACGAAAAGATGCTCGACTATGCATATAATTGACAGCTTTGGAAAGAAAACACTCTGACGTTTCCAAAACTGCAAAGATATTGTCTGTGAGTGCCACAGAACTGATGTTACAGAAAAAAACCAGATAAAAATACAATCAGGAAGTGCCGCATTTTTTGAAACCGCCTCATGGCAATGACTCCTTATATGGCTGTGGAGGAGCTAGGAGTCAGCTTACCTTTTCCACGTTTTCCTCAAGGTGTCTGCAGCATTGTGACGTATTTGTAGGCATATCATTGGAAGATTGACCCTAAGAGACTACATTTACCAGGTGGTCGCTTGGTGTCCTCCGTTGCAAATATTGCGTAATCTCCAGCTGCAAGTACTTTTCCGTTTGCTACTGAGGAGAAACCCAACTGCCACGAAGGATTTATCATCAAATAGATATGTGAAAAACACCTTGAGGATGATTCTAAACAATGTTTGCCATGTTGCTGTCGATATTATGGAGTTAATTTGGAAAAAAGTTTGGCGTTGTAGTGAATTAATTTTCTTCTTTTTTTCTTAGCCAAAAGTAATGAACAAAACGGAGCGATTTCTCCTACACAAATAATATTTTTGGAAAAAATTAACATTTGCTATCTAACTGAGAGTCTCCTCATTGAAAACATCCGAAGTTCTTCAAAGGTAAATTAGTTTATTTGAATGCTTTTCTTGTTTTTGTGAAAATGTTGCCTGCTGAATGCTATGCTAGGCTATCAATACTCTTACACAAATGCTTGTGTAGCTATGGCTGTAACGCATATTTTGAAAATCTGAGATGACAGTGTTGTTAACAAAAGGCTAAGCTTGTGTTTCAATATATTTATTTAATTTCATTTGCGATTTTCATGAATAGGAAACGTTGCGTTATGGTATTGTGCTTGAGGCTATGATTACGCTCCCGGATACGGGATTGCTCGTCGCTAGTGGTTAAATGGAACAATCCTCCCATTAATCTTACAAGTAGAATAAACCTCTTCAGAATAGCATGGCTCCCAAAGTTTTTATATGAATTCTCGGTAATACTGTTTACCCCACCAAAGATATTCATTAAAAAAGTATACTCTGTCATAACAGACTTTATAAGGGCAAATAAAACTCTTAGAATAAAACGGCAAGTTTTACATCTTCCTAAGTCTGAGGGTGGTTTTAATCTTCCAGACTTGGAATTGTATCAACTCACCATCCAAGGCTGTTACTCATGACATATAGTTAAATGCACTAAAGTGGAACAATGGGTACACATTGAAGATGTAATGCTCATCCCCAGAATCTTTTCACATGTCTATTTTCAAAGGAAAAAGCTAAGAACATTAACAACTTCATAGTTATGAACACTATAACAATATGGAAGAATATTAAACGCATTCTAAAAGAACCAATATCACTCCCTAAAAACACCACCCTATGGAACAATCCTTGGATAGTTTTTTCAGAATTCACAGATAAATGTCACATTGTCTAATGATCGGAGACAGGCGCAGGAATACGTAATAGGGGTTTTTAGTTTCTCCACCCAAACAAAAGAGTGAGGTTTAAACCTCTAAATAATACACGGGGCGAGGCCCGTAAAACAAGTGCACAAATACATGGAAGCCGATACAACAGCATAGGTACTCACAGGACCAACGGATATGGTAATAATAACCGACAAGGACAATGGGGAACAGAGGGCACAAATATAACATATTAATCAGGGGGAATGGGAACCAGATGTGTGTAATGAGACAAGACAGTTCGGGGTTGGTGGTAATGAATCCAGTTCAGTGATGCCTAGAAGGCCGGAGCTGAAAATCCCTGGTCAGCGAAGCGTGAAAAGTTGGGTTAATATGGTAATCAGCAGGGAGTTGCAAACAGTAAGTTACCTCATTAACCCTCCTCAGGACTTTAAACGGCCCCACAAACCACGGGCTCAGCTTCCTGTAGGGCAAGCGGAGGGGCAGGTTCCGGGTGGAGAGCCAGACCCGGTCGCCTGGAGAGAAGACAGGCGCCTCACTGCGGTAGCGGTTGGCCTGTTTCTTGTGCCAAAGCATGGCCTGCTGGAGACGATTGTGCTCAGCGTTCCAGGTCTCCTCAGCGTCCCGAAACCACTCGTCCACAGCAGGGGCCTTGGTCTTGCTCGGATGCCAAGGTGCCAGGGCTGGCTGATACCCAAACATGCACTGGAAAGGAGTGAGGTTAGTGGAGGAGTGAAGGAGGGAGTTTTGCACGTACTCAGCCCAATGTAGAAAATCTGCCCACTCCCCGGCCGGTCCTGACAGTAACACCTCAGGAACATGCCTACCTCCTGATTTACCCCCTCCACTTGCCCATTAGCTTGAGGATGGTACCCGAAGGTGAGACTGACCGTGACCCCCAGGCGTTCCATGAACGCTTTCCATACGCTTGAGGTGAACTGAGGGCCACAGTCTGACACAATGTCCTCCGGGATCCCGTAGTGCAGGAAGACCTTAGTAAAATGAGCCTCCGTGGTTTGCATGGTCGACGGGAGCCCAGGCAGAGGAAGGAGGCGACAAGCTTTTTAAACCGGACCACAACAACGAGAACGGTGGTGTTCCCCTGGAAGGGGGGAAAGTCCGTGACAAAGTCCACCGAGAGGTGAGACCAGGGTCATTGCTTTTCATAAGGGAGGTGTCTGGGTGTCTTAGACTGGGCACAGATGGAGCAGGAAGAGATGTAAACCTGGGCGTCCCTAGCCAAGGTGGGCCACCAGTACTTCTCAGTCATGCAGGCGAATGTACGGCCAGGATGACCCGACACAGGCGCCGTGTGCCTCCAGGCAAGGAGGCGGTCCCGCACACCCGTGGGTACGTAGATGCGGTTCTCCGGGCACTGTGCAGGTGCGGGTTCTGTGTGCAGGGCCTGCCGTATGTCGGTGTCCACGTCCCACACCACTGGCACGATGATGCGGGACAGACGGACGATGGGGTCTCCTCTCCCTCTCTCTCCTGTGCGTCATAGAGGCGAGACAGGGCGTCCACCTTCACGTTCTTCAAGCCTGGCCTGTAAGAAAGCGTGATTTGGAACCTGGCAAAGAATAGAGCCCACCTGGCCTGTCTCGGGTTTAGCCTCTCCACTGCCCTGATGTACTCCAAGTTGCGGTGGTCCGTCCACACCAGGAAAGGGTGTTTGGACCCCTCCAGCCAGTGCCTCCACTCCTTCAGTGCCTTCTTGACTGCCAAGAGTTCCCAGTCCCTGACTTCGTAGTTCCTCTGGGCGGGGCTCAGCTGCCTGGAGTAGAAGGTGCAGGGCCACAGCTTTGGAGGGATTCAGGTGCGCTGGGACAGCACTGCCCAGAATCCTACTTCGGAGGCATCCACCTCAACAATGAAGGGGAGTGAGGGGTCGGGATGTGCCAGCGCGGGAGCAGTGGTGAAACGTGCCTTCTCGAATACCCTCTCCACCTCCGCCATCCAACGAAGCCTCTGGGGACCTCCTCTCAGCAGGGAGGTAAGAGGTGCAACCACCGTGCTGAAACCCCGGATGAACCTCCGGAAATAGTTGGCGAACCCCAGGAATCGCTGGACTGCTTTCATGGAGTTGTGGCTGGGCCATGACCTGAATGAGAGCCACTCAGAGCCACTCCCCCGGTGGATATGAGGTAGCCCAAAAAGGACACGGACCACAGGGTTGGAGCAGAAGAATTCACTGGTTTGTCACCTCCTCGCCTATTTGTGGATAGAGGGCAGGTCGAGGAGAAATTACCCCTTTCCCCACAATAGGAGCAGAGTCCCAGATTCCTCCTTCTCCTACGCTCTGCCTCGGGCAAACATGCAGAACCCATCTCCATCGGCTCTGGCCACAGTGCAGGTGTAGCCATGGGCTCCAGATTTCTCACATGTATTCATTGGGACCGCAGGAGGTTGTCCAAACGAATCGCCATGCTGATGAGCAGGTCGAATGACACGTTGTCACCACAGCAGACTAACTCCATCTGTACCTTCTCCCGCAGTCCGCTGCGGAACACAGTGATCAGAGCCGACTCATTCCATCCAGGGGCGGCCGTGATGGTCTGGAACTCCAGGGCCAACTCCGAGGTGGTCCTAGATTCCTGGCGTAGTCGGTGTAGGCACTCACCCCCCTCTCGGCCCTCCACAGGATGATCAAACACAGAGCAGAAGAGGAGGGTGAAGCGCTCTTGGGACTCGACCTCGGGTCCGCCCGTTTCCCAGACCGCGGCCCCCCAGTCCAGGACCCATCCGGTCAGTGCCGAGATGACGGTGGCAACCCTGTCTTTCCCGGAGACAGCCTCGGCGTAGCGAGCGAGATACATTTTGCAATGCAGAAGGAATCCCTTGCATCTCGCTGGTGCTCTGTGAAAGCACTCCGGGAGGGACAGGGGTATTCCACGGGCCGGCTCAGATGGGGCCGGTTGTGGTGTGGAGCTGGTGCCGGAACCGGTGCTGGAGATTGTAGGGACTGCACATTCCCCTCCAAGCGCAAGATAGTTGCCAGCACGATGTCCATGGCGCTGCCGAGTCTGGAGAGACAGTCCGCGTGATGAAGGACTGTCTCTACGATGGTCCTGCTGTCTCCATTTAATTGGTTGGTTATTCTGTCATGTTGTCTAATGATTGGAGACAGGTGCATGAATACCTAAATAATACACAGGAATTTGTTCTTAACTGACTTGCCTAGTTAAATAAAGGTAAAATAAAATTACAATACATTCAGACCACTTTACTTTTTCCACATTTTGTTACGTTACAGGCTTATTCTAAAATTGATTAAATAAATGTTTTCCCTCATCAATCTACACACAATACCCCATAATGACAAAGTGAAAACAAGTTTTTAGAAAATGTTGCTAATTTATAAAAATAAATAAAAAGATACCTTATTTACATAAGTATTCAGACCCTTTGCTATGAGACTCAATTGAGCTCAGGTGCATCCTGTTTCCATTGATCATCCTTGAGATGTCTCTGCAACTTGATTGGAGGCCACCTGTGGTAAATTGAATTGATTGTACATGATTAGGAAAGGCACACACCTGTCTATACAGAGTCTCAGAGTTGACAGGGGCAAAAACCAAGTTATGAGGTCAAAGGAATTGTCTGTAGAGCTCCAAGACAGGATTGTGTCGAGGTACAGATCTGTGGAAAGATACAAAAAAGCATTGAAGGTCCCCAAGAACACAGATGCCTCATTCATTCTTAAATGGTAGAAGTTTGGAACCACCAAGACTCTTCCTAGAGCTGGCCGCCCGGCCAAACTGAGCAATCGAGGGAGAAGGGTCTTGGTCAGGGAGGCGACCAAGAACCTGACGGTCACTCTGACAGAGCTCTAGAGTTCCTCTGTGGAGATGGGAGCACCTTCCAGTAGGACAACCATCTCTGCAGCACTCCACCAATCAGGTCTTTATGGTAGAGTGGCCAGACGGAAGCCTCTCCTCAGTAAAAGGCTCATGACAGCCCACTTGGAGTTTGCCAAAAGGCACTTAAAGGACTCTCAGGCCATGAGAAACTAGATTATCTGGTCTGATGAAACCAAGATTTGGCCTGAATGCCAAGTGTCATGTGTAAAGGAAAACTGGCACCATCCCTATGGTGAAGCATGGTTTTGGCAGCATCATGCTGTGGGGATGTTTTTCAGGGACTGGGAGACTAGTCAGGATTGACGGAAAGATGAACGGAGCAAAGTACAGAGAGATCCTTCATGAAAACCTGCTCCAGAGAGCTCAGGGCCTCAGACTAGGGCAAAGGTTCACCTTCCAACTGGACAACGACCCTAAGCACACAGCCAAGACAACGCAGGAGTGGCTTCAGGACAAGTCTTTGAATGTCCTTGAGTGGCCCAGACAGACCCTGGACTTGAACCAAATCTAGCATCTCTGGAGAGACCTGAAAATAGCTGAGACCTGACAGAGCTTGACAGGGTCTGCAGAGAAGAATGGGAGAAACTCCCCAAATACAGGTGTGCCAAGCTTGTAGCGTCATACTCAAGGCTGTAATCACTGCCAAGGGTGCTTCAACAAAGTACTGAGTAAAGAGCCTGACAACTTTTATTTAACCTTTATTTAACTAGGAAAGTCAGTAAGAACAAATTCTTATTTACCATGAATAATTTTGCACGCCCAATTTTTCAGTTTTTGTTAAAATAGTTTGAAATATCCAATAAATGTCGTTCCACTTCATGATTGTGTCCCACTTGTTGTTGATTCTTCACAAAAAATACAGTTTTATATCTTTATGTTTGAAGTGGCCTCTCTCTCTCTCCTTAGAATTTGTAACTTGTAACTGAAGCTTTATGCCCCTACTCAGCTATCGGGCTGATGGGCTCATTGCTTTCAGTAAAAAGAGTCGTGAGAATCATATCACCCGGCAAACAAAGCAAACAGTTTATCTTAGACTTTAATCTTTAACGACACGTTTCATAAATATTAAAAGTAGCAATAATACATTATTGCTTACCCTCATATCTATGTTCAGGTAATATTAGTAGAGACTTGGTCATTGTGGCTTTGACTAAGGATAGTGCTTGCAGGACAACGCACGAGACAGTATCTTGGGACCTTGTCAACAAAGAAAGCACATGTAATATCAATATAATATGAAGCTTATTTCTGTACTCAGTGTTTAGATCTAGCAATTACAATTAAATAAGCATCACAATATTACGTTCAGAAAATGCATAAAACACTTTTCTACTCGTTGACAGATTGTTTTCACAAGTCTACTGTAAGTAACATTGTATATTGTGACACTGAAGGACGACTTCTTAAGTAACATTGTATATTGTGACACTGAAGGACGACTTCTTACTAGGCGACGTTCAAATAAACAAACATTCACAGTAAAAAAAAAAGAAGCTGTGTGAACAAAATGTTAATTTAACAAAAGACCATTTTCAATATTTCACTAATCTATATTTGTCAGCAAAAACAGAATGGTCCCGGAGGCAAACAGTGAATCGAACAACACAGATCAATAAGTCAGGGAACATTAAGAGCCGTGCCTCTTATGGCTTCAGTAGGTAAAATAAAACCTCCAATGTACATGACTAGGCAACTGTTGCACAGAGACAATTTCAAGAGAAAATTACATGAGATTTTGGTAACACTTTAAATCAACTTTCATGAATGGGCATTCATAAACATATTTATTTTAAAAATTACCCCCTTTTCTCCCCAATGTCGTGGTATCCAATTGGTAGTTACAGTCTTGTCCCATCGCTGCAACTCCCGTACAGACTTGGGAGAGGCGAAGGTGGAGACCCGTACAGACTTGGGAGAGGCGAAGGTGGAGACCCGTGCGTAACCGAAACATAACCGAGCTGAACAGCACCGCTTCTTGACACAATGCCTGCTTAACTCGGAAGCTGGAAAGCGACTGTGTCAGCGTGCATTGCACCCAGCTCGCCATAGGAGTCGCTAGAGTGCAATGGGAGAAGAACATCCCTGCCGGCCAAACCCTCCCCTAACCCGGCCAATGCTAGGCCAATTGTGCGCCGCCCCATGGGTCTACCGGTCACGGCTGGCTGGGACAGAGCCTGGACTCGAACCAGGAACTCTAGTGGCACAGCTAGCACTGCCCACTCGGCAGGCCATTAATAAACCATTTATAAACTTAAGTGTTATTTGTAAGCCTTTATAAGCATACTATTTTATAACATGTATAGTTTATAAAGCATTTGATGTTTTTTTTTCATGAAAGATATTACTAAGTGTTACCATGGTTTGGAGGACAAACATGTACACCAGCTTTTGAGCAGAGTAACTATCCTAAATGAATCCATTCACAATGCCCATAACAAAAAAATACACATGATTGGCGGGAAGAAAAACTGTGTGGAGAGAATACACCATCAGAGAGAGAAAAACAGGGGTGTATTCATTAGTGATGATTGGCGGGCAGAAAAACTGTGTGGAGAGAATACACCATCAGAGAGAGAAAAACAGGGGTGTATTCATTAGTGCATACCATAGAAAACATTAGCAAATATTAGTGTTTCTCATTGGACAAGTTTGTCCCTCCTCGTTTCGGCCCGTTTGGTTCCTAGTGAATACGCCCCTGATATGGCCATGCATGCATTTGTCAGGTTTATATTCCCAACGAAAGCATAACAGCAATAGGATTCAAAGTAGGCCTGGTGGGCAGGTCAAAGTTCATGACCATCACTACCACCGCAACTCTTTTCTCCTCCCTTGTTCTTCACGATGTGAGACATCAAAGCTGGCTGGGTAAAAGGGAATCACTCCGCCTCACTCCTCCTACAGACAGATCACAGTGTAGATAAGCATAAGAGGAGAAAGAAAAAACATGTTTTCTTCTGTGTGTATGTAGAGTATGTATGTACAGTATGTATGTACAGTATGTATGACATTGACTGATTTAGTGGACAAGGCAATAAGCCTGCTGTGCTGTGGCAATAGAGGTCTGCAGAAGCTGCCGTTTGGCAGTGGATTGTTTCTGGGTTCCTTCCCCTCCCAGACACCACCCACAAATAACTTCCTCTTTTCATGAGAGTTCAGTTGTCTAGTTCTGACCAGCCCCGGTAGTTGTGTCTCAATAGTCTAAAGCCTGTGTCGCACAAAGCAATTTGGATGCAATTTCTGCTGTAGACGTAAGTTGCAAACAGGGTTGCATGGGGAGTCATTTGTTACATGTAATCAGTCACATCAAATAAAATACATGTAACTTTAATCAGCGAGAAAGTAATCGGATTACATTCTGAAGTTTGGGTAATCCAAAGGTTATTTTACCCTTACCTTGTGGACAGGTAACTAGTAACTAACGGATTACATTTTGGACAGGTAACTAGTAACTAACGGATTACATTTTGGACAGGTAACTAGTAACTAACGGATTACATTTTGGACAGGTAACTAGTAACTAACGGATTACATTTTGGACAGGTAACTAGTAACTAACGGATTACATTTTGGACAGGTAACTAGTAACTAATGCATTACATTTTGGACAGGTAACTAGTAACTAACGGATTACATTTTGGACAGGTAACTAGTAACTAACGGATTACATTTTGGACAGGTAACTAGTAACTAACGGATTACATTTAGAGAGTAACCTACTCAACCCTGGTTGCAAGTGACATCTGAGTCCCGAACAGAACGATATGATATATATTTTTTAAGGGGCAATCTGCAGTTGCTACATTCATTTTGGGACTTGTGACTGAGTGATATGTACTCATTGATTCTTGAAGAATATAACTTACAAATGCCTCATTTAGTTCAAATGTTATACGCCATCAGAACCTAAAATATAAGCTTGTTTTTACTACAATGTTTGTAAACAAAGTAAATCTAAAACTAACACTTTACCCTGAAAAAATGGTTAATACTATAATTCTGACATCATGGATGGTCAGTCTTTGCATCCATAGCTCTGTTTATGAATTTAAGAGTGGTTACATTCCTCCTGCCCCGTCCCTCAGCTTTACACCAAAGCAGGGGTGCTTTATTGTTTCAACCGCAGATTGCCGCTTTAAAGACACACATTTTCTCTCTACTGACTGCTGCTGCAGGGAGGGGGGGGGGGGGGGGGGGGGGGCGTTGCCTAGGCAACCGAATACTAGTTTGCTACAACATCCTGCCTGTTTCACCAAGGAGCAACAAAGTTTCATCTGTTGTAGAGTCCGTGTTACAGCAGAAACCGACGCAACCGCACAAATGCCCAGCCGTCCCGTCAGCTGTTCATTCCACCCCCCCCCCCCCAAAAAAAAAACATGATCATAATTTCAATGGTTATGAAGGTGATTTTATTTTCATGACAGTCTTCATCCATAACCGTCAGTTAAGCGGTTATACGGTAATTGTGCCAGCCCTAGCAGTCACTCGACCCTGTTGAGGTCCTGCTACCCTGTGTACGTTGTGCATTATGTGAATAGGGGTAAAACTCCATATCCCAGTGTCCTCAGCGGCGGTGGGGTTAGAGGTCAACCCCCTTAATGAGGGCCGTCTCCAGGGTGATGGGGAACTCGTGGAGGGTATGGAGGATGCGAGAGAGGGAGTTGACGGCTGCGTGGTCCTGGACCAAAGCCGACTCCTCGTAGAGACGTGCTGTCAGGTGGGACTCGGCCAACAAGGGGAGCCACTGGGGCAGCAGCTGGTCCCTGCCAACACAAAGGGTCAAAGGTCAAATCATAACTTTCTCCAGAGGCCTGTTCAGGAGGGCACAATGCTACCTAACGTTCAGACAGAAATACATTGTGTAAAACAAATCTGATTGCCTACCATGTGAAATAGAGGGATCATGTCAGCTCTATTCATTACATTTCTATCTGCAATGTTCTGAATGTTCCACCTCTCTAAATACACCCGATGATTACTCTGATTAGGACGAAGTTGCCCTAAGGCAACTGATCTAAGCAAAGTTTTGCATTTATGCTAGAATGGTTAAGGATTGGAATTGGCGAGAGGGAGCTGATCCTAAATCTGTGCTTATAGGGGCAACTTCTACCTGGAGCTGTTGACTAGGTCCTCAGATTCAAGTTAGGCATTTTATTTAAAATTCAACAACATCAATTAAGTGAGCTCATTCAATATGAGTTTTATTTGATGCTTCTTCCAATATAGTGGTCAGTTACTAGCTAGGTGGTCCATCTCAGGAAAATGTAGATACAATATACAGAAGAGTACTATGTCCAAACAAAGCACCTCAGACCACTTACAGCCCAAAATCCTCGCCGAAATAACAGAGTGTGATGTAAACGAGTCAGGTCGGTGACTGTGAGGCCTTGGCGGCTCCAGGAAGGGGCAAGACTGTGCTGAAGCCCCCTCTAGAATAGCCCTGGCACATACACGCATGTACCATATATTGCCTTGGAGACCAATTAAATAATCAAAATGTTGATTTATTAGCCTATTTGTTATAAGTATTTAGGTATAGCATGTGAAATCATTGTCAGAGTTACCATACACATCTAGATTATTGATGTATTTAAAATGTTGTATTATTTTAACCTTTATTTATTTATTATTTATTTATTATAATTTTTAACAACTCCAAAGCAATTACATGTGGTGCAGGAACCACTGACTCGCTGCATTTCTCTATTATCAAGACACGTGCTGGTAACTCTTAACTGGTTAGGACAGCTCATGAGGTGTCCTAAATATCTGTCCACTAGGGGTGACTCTTATTATTAAAGAGGCTTCATGCATAGCTTTTATTTTTACTCATAAGAGTCAAATGTTTATTCTCAGCACTTACGACCAATCTTCTACTTTGTGTGGTTACGGGCCCATTCCTGCTGCCAGCCACTCTGCCGGAGCAGCGCTCAGGGGCTTCAGGGGGAGTGAAAGTGTGTAACTCTGACTGACACAATTAACACAACCACCAGAGGGCAGGGGTGACGTTCCGATTTTCATTAGAAAGCCCTGTTCAAATGCATCTATCCAAGTCACACCTGCACAAGTGGGGTCTCAACTGGGGTTTATTCTGAAGGATGCAGCGTTCTGAACACGCAGATAGAAATATGATGACCAGAGCTGAAATCATTCCCTATTCTGCATGACAGTCATATCTGTTCTACTTGTTGGATTCTGAGAATATGAAATATACTTATTCATGTCACGGAGGGAGAGAGGGTAATGTATAACGTTTACATGATATCAGGTATCCTATTGAAATATTGAGTGCTTAGGTTCAGAGGGTCGACACCAGAAGTTAATGGTTATCTGTAGGAGGAAGGTATATAGTGTGTGCAATTAAGCTTGGAATGTGCAGAGTACAGGGAAAGTGATCACATGTGGCAGGCATTGATAAGGGGAGAGAGCCATGGATTAGTGATGAAGGGGGGTCGAGATGAGCTCAGGTCACGTTAACTTCTTTGGGACTGGGGGGCAGCATTGAGTAGCTTGGATAAAAAGGTGCCCAGAGTAAACTCCCTGCTACTCAGGCCCAAAAGCTAGAATATGCATATAATTAGTAGATTTGGATAGACAACATTCTGAAGTTGCTAAAACATTTTGAATGATGTCTGTGAGTATAACAGAACTCATATGGTGTCAGGCAGAGTGCCATGAGCTGATCACGCGCGCCCCCGTGAGAGTTAGCTGCTTTCCATTGCATTTCTAAAGACAAAGGAATTCTCCGGTTGGAACATAATTGAAGATTTATGTTAAAAACATCCTAAAGATTGATTCTATACATCGTTTGACATGTTTCTACGAACTGTAATAGAACTGTTTTGACATTTCGTCTGAACAAGTGATCGCGCATTATGCATTTGGATTACTGGGCTAAATGCGCAAACAAAAAGGACGTATTTGAACATAAATGATGGACTTTATCGAACAAAACAAACATTTATTGTGGAACTGGGATTCCTGGGAGTGCATTCCGATCAAGATCATCAAAGGTAAGTGAATATTTATAACGCTATTTCGGACTTTTCTGACACCTCTCCTTCTTTCGAAAATGGCTGGATGTTTTTCTGTGACTAGCGCTGACCTAACATAAATCGCAAGGTGTGCTTTCGCCGTAAAGTGTTTTTGAAATCTGACACAGCGTTTGCATTAAGGACTAGTTTATCTATATATCCATGTATAACACTTGTATATTTTATCAATGTTTATTATGAGTATTTCTGTAATTTGATGTGGCTCTCTGCACTTTCACCGGATGTTTGTTTGAGACAACGCATTTGTGATCATAACACACCAATTTCAAATGAGGTTTTGGACATAAAGATTAACTTTATCGAACAAAACACACATTTATTGTGTAACATGAAGTCCTGTGAGTGCCATCTGATGAAGATCATCAAAGGTTAGTGATTAATTTAATCGCTATTTCAGATTTTTGTGAGCCCTCTCCTTGGCTGGAAAATGGCTGTATGGTTTTCTGTGACTAGGTGTTGACCTAACATAATTGTTTGGTGTGCTTTTGCTGTAAAGCCTATTTGAAATTGGACACTGTGGCTGGATTTACAAGAAGTGTATCTTTAAAATGGTGTAAAATACTTGTATGTTGGAGCACGCGCTCCAGCAGGTGTATCTCACTGATCATCCCTAAAGCCAACACCTAATTTGGCCGCCTTTCGTTCCAGTTCTCTGCTGCCTGTGACTGGAACGAATTGCAAAAATCGCTGAAGTTGGAGATACTTTTATCTCCCTCACCAATTTCAAACATCTGCTATCTGAGCAGCTAACCGATCGCTGCAGCTGTACATAGTCTATCGGTAAATAGCCCACCCAATTTTACCTACCTCATCCCCATACTGTTTTTATTTATTTACTTTTCTGCTCTTTTGCCCACCAATATCTCTACCTGTACATGACCATCTGATCATTTATCACTCCAGTGTTAATCTGCTAAATTGTAATTATTCGCCTACCTCCTCATGCCTTTTGCACACAATGTATATAGACTCTCTTTTTTTCTACTGTGTTATTGACTTGTTAATTATTTACTCCATGTGTAACTCTGTTTTATCTGTTCACACTGCTATGCTTTATCTTGGCCAGGTCGCAGTATTTTAATTATGGGATTTCTGTTGTTTTGAATTTGGCGCCATGCAATTTCACTGGCTGTTGGCGAGGTGGGACGCTACCGTCCCACATATCCCAGAGAAGTTAAGGGAGAAAGAAAAGTGTTTGACCCGTATCAGATGTGTGAGTGGACACTCAGCCTTGTGCTTGTGTGAAAAGGTTGTATCGATCCTCTGGGAAGAATAAACTTGGTTAAGCTTTCATAGCGTCCGTTGAGTTTGAACTCTGAAAATTAGAACCTAACATACTAAACATATTTACAGTATATCTGAATGTTTTGTGATGTGACGTTACATCCTCCTGGCCCCTACCATCTCCATTGCCGTTTGAACTTTCAACTTTGACCTCTCACCTGACTCCCAAGCAGACCAGCAGCTGGAACTTGCCCTCCTTGCCGATGTTCCGCGGCGAGGCGTTGATGGCGTTGGCATAGTGACACAGAGAGTCACACAGTTCCGTTGACCCCCGCAAGTCACCCATTTGATCCGCCGTCTCCATGGAAACCACCACCTTCTCTGTGGGGGAGAGGTGCGGAGCAGGTAACACATTAGAAGGACAGGGTTCATAGATAAATAAGGACTATTCCTATACTAGACTTCTAGTAATTTCATTTCTATGGCAAGGATGACCCTTGGATAACTATGGAATAAAGATCTGAGCTAAGGAGTCGGCCAAATTGAGAAGTCGTTCTATGATTTCAGTCAGTGTATGTACTGTTCTAGAAAAATAACTTTTTGAAGGCAAAGATGAGGCTGTTTACTGTACTGGATGAGTCATGCTGTGCTGCACTAACAATGAATCATGTAAAAGTGAAATTACACTAAATCAGCCACTAGATTCAGACAAGTTATATGGACTTAGAGTACTACACTCCACATAGTCTGTCCGCGTGCACACACACACCCACACCCACTTACCCACAAAGTCCCATATGAACACACTCCTTTGGAATAAGCGGGAGGACTTGAATCCATGTAGGAGGAACTGTTCCAGGGAGTGCACCAGCCCCTCCTCTCCACACAGCAGAGCAGTCAGGTTCCCCCTCTGAGAAGAGGAGAGGTCTTGCATTCAGAAATGTTTGGGCATATCATCACAGAAATTGGAACGCAGGTTTAGTAAGCCAGGAGTCCACCACAATGATGACATTTGATGCACGAGTTCAATGGTATGAGAGTAGCCAATTTTCACGTGCCATAAAGTGTCCTTGCAAATGAGGCACTACTGTCTTGCCTATGGTGTTGTACAATTGCCAGGCTGCAGTGTGGAGGAGTTGAATTATGGTTGCCACGGTGACAAACCCCAACATGGGACGATAATATTTAGTACACTTCATTTCCAGAGGGCTTTCAAACACCAACGCTTCAGCTTTCCCTTCAGGTTCCTAAAACAACCAAATCCAAAGCACTTGCTGTCACACAATCACCCAAAGCGGTGTGTTTTTATACATTATAATTGAATGGATTTTAAAGGCACTTTCTTTCCAATTTTCTGTAATTTACAATTCACCGAGGGGCTGTGAAAATCTGCAAGGCTCCTCAGCTTCTACTGTGCCGAGGAAAGCGTCATTTATTCAAGCTGATTGATAGAGGCGTTGGGACTCTTACGACTAAAAGGGCTTCATGAACAGCTTTTATTTACCGGGGTATACTGTACTACTCAGATAAAGAGGGAAACGAAGCGGTCTTCTGGTCAGACTCCGGAGACGGGCACACCGTGCACCACTCCCTAGCATTCTTCTTGCCAATGTCCAGTCTCTTGACAACAAGGTTGATGAAATCCGAGCAAGGGTAGCATTCCAGAGGGACATCAGAGACTGTAACGTTCTCTGCTTCACGGAAACATGGCTAACTGGAGAGACGCTATCCGAAGCGGTGCAGCCAGCGGGTTTCTCCACGCATCGCGCCGACAGAAACAAACATCTTTCTGGTAAGAAGAGGGGCGGGGGCGTATGCCTTATGACCAACGTGACATGGTGTGATGAAAGAAACATACAGGAACTCAAATCCTTCTGTTCACCTGATTTAGAATTCCTCACAATCAAATGTAGACCGCATTATCTACCAAGAGAATTCTCTTCGATTATAATCACAGCCGTATATATCCCCCCCCAAGCAGACACATCGATGGCTCTGAACAAACTTTATTTAACTCTCTGCAAACTGGAAACGATTTATCCGGAGGCTGCATTCATTGTAGCTGGGGATTTTAACAAGGCTAATCTGAAAACAAGACTCCCTAAATTTTATCAGCATATCGATTGCGCAACCAGGGGTGGAAAGACCCTGGATCATTGTTACTCTAACTTCCGCGACGCATATAAGGCCCTGCCCCGCCCCCCTTTCGGAAAAGCTGACCACGACTCCATTTTGTTGATCCCTGCCTACAGACAGAAACTAAAACAAGAAGCTCCCACGCTGAGGTCTGTCCAACGCTGGTCTGACCAAGCTGACTCCACACTCCAAGACTGCTTCCATCACGTGGACTGGGAGATGTTTCGTATTGCGTCAGACAACAACATTGACGAATACGCTGATTCGGTGTGCGAGTTCATTAGAACGTGCGTTGAAGATGTCGTTCCCATAGCAACGATTAAAACATTCCCTAACCAGAAACCGTGGATTGATGGCAGCATTCGTGTGAAACTGAAGGCGCGAACCACTGCTTTTAATCAGGGCAAGGTGTCTGGTAACATGACTGAATACAAACAGTGCAGCTATTCCCTCCGCAAGGCTATCAAACAAGCTAAGCGCCAGTACAGAGACAAAGTAGAATCTCAATTCAACGGCTCAGACACAAGAGGCATGTGGCAGGGTCTACAGTCAATCACGGACTACAGGAAGAAACCCAGCCCAGTCACGGACCAGGATGTCTTGCTCCCAGGCAGACTAAATAACTTTTTTGCCCGCTTTGAGGACAATACAGTGCCACTGACACGGCCTGCAACGAAAACATGCGGTCTCTCCTTCACTGCAGCCGAAGTGAGTAAGACATTTAAACGTGTTAACCCTCGCAAGGCTGCAGGCCCAGACGGCATCCCCAGCCGCGCCCTCAGAGCATGCGCAGACCAGCTGGCCGGTGTGTTTACGGACATATTCAATCAACCCCTATACCAGTCTGCCGTTCCCACATGCTTCAAGAGGGCCACCATTGTTCCTGTTCCCAAGAAAGCTAAGGTAACTGAGCTAAACGACTACCGCCCCGTAGCACTCACATCCGTCATCATGAAGTGCTTTGAGAGACTAGTGAAGGACCATATCACCTCCACCCTACCTGACACCCTAGACCCACTCCAATTTGCTTACCGCCCAAATAGGTCCACAGACGATGCAATCTCAACCACACTGCACACTGCCCTAACCCATCTGGACAAGAGGAATACCTATGTGAGAATGCTGTTCATCGACTACAGCTCGGCATTCAACACCATAGTACCCTCCAAGCTCGTCATCAAGCTCGAGACCCTGGGTCTCGACCCCGCCCTGTGCAACTGGGTACTGGACTTCCTGACGGGCCACCCTCAGGTGGTGAGGGTAGGCAACAACATCTCCTCCCCGCTGATCCTCAACACTGGGGCCCCACAAGGGTGCGTTCTGAGCCCTCTCCTGTACTCCCTGTTCACCCACGACTGCGTGGCCACGCACGCCTCCAACTCAATCATCAAGTTTGCGGACGACACAACAGTGGTAGGCTTGATTACCAACAACGACGAGACGGCCTACAGGGAGGAGGTGAGGGCCCTCGGAGTGTGGTGTCAGGAAAATAACCTCACACTCAATGTCAACAAAACTAAGGAGATGATTGTTTCTTAACAGGATCATAACACCTTGGAATTTCTTTAAGCCTGACTGAAATATATTTATTTTTATTTTTCCCAGGCCACTTCTTCGGGAAGATATTCAATTAGTCTCCTGAAGACAATGAATATGGTTATCTTTATCCTTTAGCCATATAAAAACTGCTCTTCCTTTCTTATTATCAGCCAAACCATTGGTGTTATAGCTACTTAATTCACCGATTACCATGATGGGTTACATTTTGAGATACTTATCACTGTCCACCATTTTGAAATGTTATAGCTAGCTATACTTAATTCACCGATTACCATGATGGGTTACATTTTGAGATACTTATCACTGTCCACCATTTTGAAATGTTATAGCTAGCTATACTTAATTCACCGATTACCATGATGGGTTACATTTTGAGATACTTATCACTGTCCACCATTTTGAAATGCGTATCCATACTAACTCTAAGTAGATCTCCAGTTGTCCTCCAATACCCCTCCCACAAAAAAAAGACATACAAATAGAACCATAAATCCCTCTCCTTTCCCCTTTTAGTTTATTTAGTTTATTAATTCGACCATTTAAAAAGAAACAAGCACACATAAAACTTGAAAAAGCCATACATGCACATGAATAAAACCATCGAGGATATCACACAATAAAGTCTGGGACTTATTTCCATTGTGGTCCTCTTGAGACAGCATGGTTAGACAAGATCGAACACAGTATGGCAGTAGATTCTTCCAGCATGAATCTGTCCTACACTGTTGCACAGTTGAGCGTGCGACCTTATTGGTGATTCCCCTTCATGCAGATTGGTCAGTGGCTATGATTGGTCAGATTGGTCAGTGGCTATGTATCTATGCAATAGAAATAAAACATATATAGTCTTTGCCAGACTTAAATGCGCTCTAGTCAAGCACAAATGTGACCCGTTTCAGGAAGCTAGGCGTATGTCACACATCACTACTTCACAGGAGAGGCCTTTGAAATTGAACTCAATGTGTTCTTTGGCAGAAATGCCTTTTGGAACATGTGAACTTTCATGTGCCTTAATAACAGACTTGTATGTCATCTGTAAATACTGATACAATTGTTAAATTATGAGCCTAGTTGGTTTAGCCACAGAAAAAGACAGGAACTTTCCCTCTAGCCACGATTGGCTGAGATAATGGATAGGCTGGACATGCCAAGAGATGAGTTCAGAATGGTCTGCCATGTAGCATGCTTCTGTCTATAACATGAGCTGCTCAGTATGTGTAGATACTACATGTGGCATTTTTTTAAAGGTCTAACATTAGCCATGGAGAACTGCAAAAGTGTTGCTTCTACTCTCAACAACATTGCTGCCCTGAATTTAGCAGGCTCTATCGACAAAGATCAGTGGGGAAAAGTTGTGATGGACTGCTTTCTGCACACGATCAGTGTGAACCGGAGTGATTTGACACAACGCGGGCCAAACAAGCTGTACAAACAAAAACGGACACGACACAGAATACCTTACTTAGTAACAGGGATTCCAGTCTGCCGTAAAGCGTTCATCCATGTATACGGGTAAGAGTCTAGCTACATTTTCAGTTATTATATGTTTCTAATATTGCCAAAGTCGTTTTCATTGCAAGTTAAAGCGTACTGTTAGCTAGCTAGGGAATGTTAGCTTGCTGGTTCGCTAGCTAGCGTTACATGTACAGTGCCTTGCGAAAGTATTCGGCCCCCTTGAACTTTGCGACCTTTTGCCACATTTCAGGCTTCAAACATAAAGATATAAAACTGTATTTTTTTGTGAAGAATCAACAACAAGTGGGACACAATCATGAAGTGGAACGACATTTATTGGATATTTCAAACTTTTTTAACAAATCAAAAACTGAAAAATTGGGCGGCGTGCAAAATTATTCAGCCCCCTTAAGTTAATACTTTGTAGCGTCACCTTTTGCTGCGATTACAGCTGTAAGTCGCTTGGGGTATGTCTCTATCAGTTTTGCACATCGAGAGACTGACATTTTTACCCATTCCTCCTTGCAAAACAGCTCGAGCTCAGTGAGGTTGGATGGAGAGCATTTGTGAACAGCAGTTTTCAGTTCTTTCCACAGATTCTCGATTGGATTCAGGTCTGGACTTTGACTTGGCCAACACCTGGATATGTTTATTTTTGAACCATTCCATTGTAGATTTTGCTTTATGTTTTGGATCATTGTCTTGTTGGAAGACAAATCTCCATCCCAGTCTCAGGTCTTTTGCAGACTCCATCAGGTTTTCTTCCAGAATGGTCCTGTATTTGGCTCCATCCATCTTCCCATCAATTTTAACCATCATCCCTGTCCCTGCTGAAGAAAAGCAGGCCCAAACCATTTTATTTATTTTTTATTTTTTTATTTTACCTTTATTTAACCAGGTAGGCAAGTTGAGAACAAGTTCTCATTTACAATTGCGACCTGGCCAAGATAAAGCAAAGCAGTTCGACAGATAAAACGACACAGAGTTACACATGGAGTAAAAACAAACATACAGTCAATAATGCAGTATAAACAAGTCTATATACAATGTGAGCAAATGAGGTGAGAAGGGAGGTAAAGGCAAAAAAAGGCCATGATGGCAAAGTAAATACAATATAGCAAGTAAAATACTGGAATGGTAGTTTTGCAATGGAAGAATGTGCAAAGTAGAAATAAAAAAATAATGGGGTGCAAAGGAGCAAAATAAATAAATAAATAAAAATTAAATACAGTTGGGAAAGAGGTAGTTGTTTGGGCTAAATTATAGGTGGGCTATGTACAGGTGCAGTAATCTGTGAGCTGCTCTGACAGTTGGTGCTTAAAGCTAGTGAGGGAGATAAGTGTTTCCAGTTTCAGAGATTTTTGTAGTTCGTTCCAGTCATTGGCAGCAGAGAACTGGAAGGAGAGGCGGCCAAAGAAAGAATTGGTCTTGGGGGTGACTAGAGAGATATACCTGCTGGAGCGTGTGCTACAGGTGGGAGATGCTATGGTGACCAGCGAGCTGAGATAAGGGGGGACTTTACCTAGCAGGGTCTTGTAGATGACATGGAGCCAGTGGGTTTGGCGACGAGTATGAAGCGAGGGCCAGCCAACGAGAGCGTACAGGTCGCAATGGTGGGTAGTATATGGGGCTTTGGTGATAAAACGGATTGCACTGTGATAGACTGCATCCAATTTGTTGAGTAGGGTATTGGAGGCTATTTTGTAAATGACATCGCCAAAGTCGAGGATTGGTAGGATGGTCAGTTTTACAAGGGTATGTTTGGCAGCATGAGTGAAGGATGCTTTGTTGCGAAATAGGAAGCCAATTCTAGATTTAACTTTGGATTGGAGATGTTTGATATGGGTCTGGAAGGAGAGTTTACAGTCTAACCAGACACCTAAGTATTTGTAGTTGTCCACGTATTCTAAGTCAGAGCCGTCCAGAGTAGTGATGTTGGACAGGCGGGTAGGTGCAGGTAGCGATCGGTTGAAGAGCATGCATTTAGTTTTACTTGTATTTAAGAGCAATTGGAGGCCACGGAAGGAGAGTTGTATGGCATTGAAGCTTGCCTGGAGGGTTGTTAACACAGTGTCCAAAGAAGGGCCGGAAGTATACAGAATGGTGTCGTCTGCGTAGAGGTGGATCAGGGACTCACCAGCAGCAAGAGCGACCTCATTGATGTATACAGAGAAGAGAGTCGGTCCAAGAATTGAACCCTGTGGCACCCCCATAGAGACTGCCAGAGGTCCGGACAGCAGACCCTCCGACTTGACACACTGAACTCTATCAGAGAAGTAGTTGGTGAACCAGGCGAGGCAATCATTTGAGAAACCAAGGCTGTCGAGTCTGCCGATGAGGATATGGTGATTGACAGAGTCGAAAGCCTTGGCCAGATCAATGAATACGGCTGCACAGTAATGTTTCTTATCGATGGCGGTTAAGATATCGTTTAGGACCTTGAGCGTGGCTGAGGTGCACCCATGACCAGCTCTGAAACCAGATTGCATAGCAGAGAAGGTATGGTGAGATTCGAAATGGTCGGTAATCTGTTTGTTGACTTGGCTTTCGAAGACCTTAGAAAGGCACGGTAGGATAGATATAGGTCTGTAGCAGTTTGGGTCAAGAGTGTCCCCCCCTTTGAAGAGGGGGATGACCGCAGCTGCTTTCCAATCTTTGGGAATCTCAGACGACACGAAAGAGAGGTTGAACAGGCTAGTAATAGGGGTGGCAACAATTTCGGCAGATAATTTTAGAAAGAAAGGGTCCAGATTGTCTAGCCCGGCTGATTTGTAGGGGTCCAGATTTTGCAGCTCTTTCAGAACATCAGCTGAATGGATTTGGGAGAAGGAGAAATGGGGAAGGCTTGGGCGAGTTGCTGTTGGGGGTGCAGTGCTGTTGTCCGGGGTAGGAGTAGCCAGGTGGAAAGCATGGCCAGCCGTAGAAAAATGCTTATTGAAATTCTCAATTATGGTGGATTTATCAGTGGTGACAGTGTTTCCTATCTTCAGTGCAGTGGGCAGCTGGGAGGAGGTGTTCTTATTCTCCATGGACTTTACAGTGTCCCAGAACTTTTTTGAGTTAGTGTTGCAGGAAGCAAATTTCTGCTTGAAAAAGCTAGCCTTGGCTTTTCTAACTGCCTGTGTATAATGATTTCTAGCTTCCCTGAACAGCTGCATATCACGGGGGCTGTTCGATGCTAATGCAGAACGCCATAGGATGTTTTTGTGTTGGTTAAGGGCAGTCAGGTCTGGGGAGAACCAAGGGCTATATCTGTTCCTGGTTCTAAATTTCTTGAATGGGGCATGTTTATTTAAGATGGTTAGGAAGGCATTTTAAAAAAATATCCAGGCATCCTCTACTGACGGGATGAGATCAATATCCTTCCAGGATACCCCGGCCAGGTCGATTAGAAAGGCCTGCTCGCAGAAGTGTTTCAGGGAGCGTTTTACAGTGATGAGTGGAGGTCGTTTGACCGCTGACCCATTACGGATGCAGGCAATGAGGCAGTGATCGCTGAGATCTTGGTTGAAGACAGCAGAGGTGTATTTAGAGGGGAAGTTGGTTAGGATGATATCTATGAGGGTGCCCGTGTTTAAGGTTTTGGGGAGGTACCTGGTAGGTTCATTGATTATTTGTGTGAGATTGAGGGCATCAAGTTTAGATTGTAGGATGGCTGGGGTGTTAAGCATGTTCCAGTTTAGGTCGCCTAGCAGCACGAACTCTGAAGATAGATGGGGGGCAATCAGTTCACATATGGTGTCCAGAGCACAGCTGGGGGCACACCATGATGCTGCCACCCCCATGTTTGACAGTGGGGATGATGTGTTCAGGGTGATGAGCTGTGTTGCTTTTACGCCAAACATAACATTTTGCATTGTTGCCAAAAAGTTAAATTTTGGTTTCATCTGACCAGAGCACCTTCTTCCACATGTTTGGTGTGTCTCCCAGGAGGCTTGTGGCAAACTTTAAACGACACTTTTTATGGATATCTTTAAGAAATGGCTTTCTTCTTGCCACTCTTCCATAAAGGCCAGATTTGTGCAATATACGACTGATTGTTGTCCTATGGACAGAGTCTCCCACCTCAGCTGTAGATCTCTGCAGTTCATCCAGAGTGATCATGGGCCTCTTGGCTGCATCTCTGATCAGTCTTCTCCTTGTATGAGCTGAAAGTTTAGAGGGACGGCCAGGTCTTGGTAGATTTGCAGTGGTCTCATACTCCTTCCATTTCAATATTATCGCTTGCACAGTGCTCCTTGGGATGTTTAAAGCTTGGGAAATCTTTTTGTATCCAAATCCGGCTTTAAACTTCTTCACAACAGTATCTCGGACCTGCCTGGTGTGTTCCTTGTTCTTCATGATGCTCTCTGCGCTTTTAACGGACCTCTGAGACTATCACAGTGCAGGTGCATTTATACGGAGACTTGATTACACACAGGTGGATTGTATTTATCATCATTAGTCATTTAGGTCAACATTGGATCATTCAGAGATCCTCACTGAACTTCTGGAGAGAGTTTGCTGCACTGAAAGTAAAGGGGCTGAATAATTTTGCATGCCCAATTTTTCAGTTTTTGATTTGTTACAAAAGTTTGAAATATCCAATAAATGTCGTTCCACTTCATGATTGTGTCCCACTTGTTTTTGATTCTTCACCAAAAAATACAGTTTTATATCTTTATGTTTGAAGCCTGAAATGTGGCAAAAGATCGCAAAGTTCAAGGGGGCCGAATACTTTCGCAAGGCACTGTATGATCTGTGTAATAATATTATTAGTATCTCAAAAATCCATATGCATTGCTAGTTATATCCTAATGTTAGCTAGCTACTTAACATTGAACGTAGTTGGTTAGCTTTAGGTACCTGCAGAAATACTACAAATACTTGCATTTCATGCAAAGTGGCTAGCGATGAAAATCCGTTTGTATTGCTTGTAGTATGGGTTGGGATTATGGTTCCTTCTTTAGCTAGCTAGCTACATGTCTAAACAAAAAAGAGTCCACTTCACCAGATGATTACATGACCCATCAAGTTAGCCAGGTGTGTCTGGGGTTGATTACGGCCATCTATTGTATTTCATGAACATGTGTAAATGTCTAGACAAAAGTGACCCATCTTCTTAGGTAAATGTGGCTGGGGGGTGGTTATAGCATTTCTTTCACATGACCCATCAATTTAGACAAGTGTGTCTGGGTAAGCGACATCTCATAATTATCAAATGTTTTTTTTATCTGGACACTTTCTATTTTTGATATCGCTACTATGCAAATGTGCAAAGTCAGATTAGGATATAGTCCAAGGACTAGATAAAGGGTATATTTACCTGGAGTTTTACCTTATTGTAGGCTACTACTTTCACCATTTTAGCACATGTGAATCCTTAAAGAGATGGGTGGGGCTAAGGCTTCAGAGGGTGTGAACGAGGCTGAATAGGTGTCGACAAAGGAGAGCTCTCCAGTAGGTGTACCAAAATATTCAAGTGCCATTTTCTCAAAAGTGGAGTTTCAAATTAATCAACTTTCGAAGCAGAACTACTTTCCCATTGTTCCAAAACTGCAGGTTATGATATACCATTTTGTAGTGCATAAACATTGTCTGTCCTCGGTTGCAACACTCACTACAGAGTTCCAAACTGTCTCAGGAAGGAACGTCAGCACAATAACTGTTTGTCAGGATCTTCATGAAATGGGTTTCCATGGCTGAGCAGCTCCACACAAGCCTAAGATCACCATGCGCAATGCCAAGTATCGGCTGGAGTGGTGTGAAGCTTGCCGCCATTGGACTCTAACAGTGGAAACGTGTTCTCTGGAGGGATGAATCACACTTCACCATCTGGCAGTCCGACAGATGATTCTGGGTATGCGGAAGCCAGGAGAACGCTACCTGCCCCAATGCATAGTGCCAACTGTAAAGTTTGGTGGAGGAGGAATAATGGTCTGGGGCGATTTTTCATAGTTCGGGCTAGGCCCCTTAGTTCCTTAGTTCCAAGTGAAGGAAAATCTTAACGCTACAGAAACAAATATCTCTCTGGTAAGAAGAAGGGCGGGGGTGTATGCCTTATGATTAACGACTCATGGTGTAATCATAACAACATACAGGAACTCAAGTCCCTTTGTTCACCTAACCTAGAATTCCTTGCAATCAAATGCTGAACAAATTATCTACCAAGCAGACACCTCGACGACCCTGCTGAAATAACTTTACTGGACTCTATGTAAACTAAAAACCAAATATCCTGAGGCTGCATTTATTGTAGCTGGGGATTTTAACAAAGCTAATCTGAGAACAAGGCTTCCTAAATTCTATCAGCATATCAAATGCGTGACACGCGCTGGTAGCATTCTGGACCATTGCTACTCTAACGTCCGTGATGCATACAAAGCCCTCCCCACCCTCCCTTCGGCAAATCTGACCATGACTCCATTTGTTGCTCCCAGCCTATAGACAGAAACTAAAACAGGAAACGCCCGTGCTCATGTCTATCCAACGCTGGTCTGACCAATCAGATTCAACGCTTCAAGACTGCTTCACGTGGACTTGATTATGTTCCGGGTTGCCTCAGACAACAACATTGACGTATACACTGACTCTGTGAGCAAGTTTATTAGCAAGTGCATCAATGATATTAAAACCTTCTCTAACCAGAAACCATGGATTGATGGCAGCATTCGTCAGCAAAACTGAAAGCACGAACCACCACTTTTAATCATGGCAAGGCGACTGGAAACATGACCGAATACAAACAGTGTAGCTATTCCCTCCGTAAGGCAATCATACAAGCAAAGTGTCAGTATAGAGACAAAGTAGAGTCGCAATTCAACGGCTGAAACACGAGACGTATGTGGCAGGGTCTACAGTCAATCACGGATTACAAAAAGAAAACCAGCCCCGTCGCAGACATCGACATCTTGCTCCCAGACAAATTAAACAAGTTCTTTGCTCGCTTTAAGGACTATACAGTGCCACTGACACAGCCTGCTACCAAAGCCTGTGAGCTCTCCTTCACCGTGGCCAACTTGAGTAAAACATTTAAATGTGTTAACCCTCGCAAGGCAATCCTTATCCCTGTCTGCTGTCCCCACATGCTTCAAGATGGCCACCATTGTTCCTGTTCCCAAGAAAGCTAAGGTAACTGAAACTAAATTACTATCGTCCCTTAGCACTCACTTCTGTCATCATGAAGTTCTTTGAGGGACTAGTCAAGGATCATATCACCTCCACCCTATCTGATACCCTAGACCCACTCCAATTTGCTTACCACCCCAATAGGTCCACAGGCGACACAATTGCCATCACACTGCCCTAACCCATCTGGAAAAGAGGAATAACTATGTAAGAATGCTGTTCATTGACTACAGCTCAGCATTTAACACCATAGTAACCTCCAAACTCGTCATTAAGCTTGAGACCCTGGGTCTCGACCCTGCCCTATGCAACTGGGTCCTGGACTTTCTGAAGGGCCGCCCCCCAGGTGGTGAGGGTAGGGAACAACATCTCCACCCCACTGATCCGCAACACTGGGTCCCCACAAGGGTGAATTCACAGCCCCCTCCTGTACTCCCTGTTCAACTATGCCTGTGTGGCCATGCATGCCTCCAACTCAATCAGCAAGTTTGCAGACGACACTACAGTGGTAGGCTTGATTACCAACAACAACGAGACAGCCTACAGGGAGGAGGTGAGGGCCCTCAGAGTGTGGTGTCAGGAAAATAACCTCTCACTCAACGTCAACAAAACAAAGGAGATGATCATGGACTTCAGAAAACAGCAGAGGGTACACCCCATCCCCATCGACGGGACAGTAGTGGAGAAGGTGGAAATGTAAGTTCCTCACACATCACGGACAAACTGAAATGGTCCACCCACACAGACAACGTGGTGAAGAAGGTGCTGTCACCTCTTCAGGAGGCTGAAGGAATTTGGCTTGTCACCTAAAACACTCACAAACTGTTACAGCTGCACAATCGAGAGCGTCTTGTCAGGCTGTATCACCACCTGGTATGGCAATTGCTCTGCCCACAACCGCAAGGCTCTCCAGAGGGTAGTGTGGTCTGCAAAACGCATCACCGGGGGCAAACTACCTGCCCTCCAGGACACCTACAGCACTCGATGTCACAGGAAGGCCAAAAAGATGATTCCATTCCAGACATTACAATGAGCCCGTCCTCCTATAGCTCTTCCCACCAGCCTCCACTAATCCAGGGGGTTTCAGACGGGCACATAGCCATTTATTTGGAGGGGTGAAGGGGAATTGCAAGGGCATTTTCTGTTAAACCTTACTAATGCTTGTGTACGAAAATATCCTTTAAGCCATTGGGCTTGAGAATGTTCCTTTAACAAACTCATACAAGGTAGAAAAGTGCACATTAATAGTGGGTGTGCATTAATAGTGGGTGTGCATTAATAGTGGGTGTGCATTAATAGTGGGTGTGCATTAATAGTGGGTGTGCATTAATAGTGGGTGCGCATTAATAGAGGCCTGTTCTAATTGTGTTGTGTGTAGAAGGACCCCATGATGTCTGGGCGCTCAGCCAAGAATGACAGAAACAACTGCTTCCTCTCAGCCTAACTGGAGACAGAGTAAAGTGATAGAGCTGTTGTTCTGTTTGGAGCCTGTTTCTGGGCGAAAGGTTCATGTTTTGTGCGTGTTTAGGGGTAGGACATACATCATTTGGGCCGAGAGTCAAAGGCGCTTGCTTTCCCAACTTGGGGGAACCGTTGAGCTGCTGTTAGAGGAAGTATGTCTGGAGTGACTTCCTGTCATTATTATTGACTTTGCCTCTCCTCGTTATTAGTTAAAAGGTAGAATTTCCACCACAGAGTACGGTATTGAAAATCATACTATAGGTGGTACTTCTAAATTCCCCAAGCCTAGCGCACACACATCGGCCTGCGCAGACCAGCACACACACACACACTCTTCTCATCAGAGATTAGACCTCTCTGCTGTGCTCTCTCTCTATTTCTGTTTTTGGAATCTCTCTCTCACACACGCAGACCTACACACCTACACACACCCACCCATACCTCCTGCTCTGCTTTGTGGAAGTGCTTGACGAGGTTGTTTACTGCCTCCCTCATTTCCTCCTGCACCTGGACAGAAGACAGTCCTGAATGAAGGAGAGAGGGGGAGCGACGATCATGGAGAAGAGATGGAGGGATTGAGAGGAGGAAGAGACGTGAAGATGGACAATGGCGTGGAGGAGATAAGGAGATAAGGAGAGCATTAAAAGTAAGGTATAGCAATGAGTAACTTAAGATTTTTTTTTTGCACATTTTACTCATGACAATAGAAAGAAAATATTATGGTTGACTGTTTCTATAAACAGTGAAATATCTGTTTTTGACTGTCGTTTTAATTACAGGTGCAAACTGCGTGTGTGTCTGACCCCCATACATACTGTTGTTACAGCGCCCCAGTGACCCCATGTGTCCACTCTGAGGGGGTGAACCCTGCTCCGGGGGCGTCCCCGTCCACCTCCCAGACTCCTCCTCTCCTCTGGGAGACACCAGCTGACCAATCAGCACCCTCTCCAGGCTGCCGTCACCCACACCCTTCCCCAGCCAGCGGCCACAGGGGAACCTGGGAGGAGAGCGTGGATTTTATTTTTATTTTATTTTTATTTCACCTTTATTTAACCAGGTAGGCTAGTTGAGAACAAGTTCTCATTTGCAACTGCGACCTGGCCAAGATAAAGCATAGCAGTGTGAGCATACAACAAAGAGTTACACATGGAGTAAACAATTAACAAGTCAATAACACAGTAGAAAACTGTAGATAGATAATGGGGTCAGAGGTTAGATAATGGGGTCAGAGGATAGATAATGGGGTCAGAGGATAGATAATGGGGTCAGAGGATAGATAAGGGGGTCAGAGGATAGATAATGGGGTCAGAGGATAGATAATGGGGTCAGAGGATAGATAATGGGGTCAGAGGATAGATGTGAAATAGGGCAAGCGAGAAGTAATTTGGGATTGGTTCAGAATTTTGAAGGAGAGTCACATTCATTGGGCACCAAACAAAAAGGGAGGGACGACCTGAACTTGTCTAATAATAAACATGAATTTTCCTGTTGCAGAATGTTTTAAAACGTTTTCCGTTGCGTGCCCAAATGAACATGACCTAGGTGAGTGCAGAAATTAGAGCAACACTTTTCCGACTAACGTGGCCCAAAAGATGTGGAGTTTAATGCAGGTTTGACATGCAGCCAAAACAGTGTGTCCATACAGTATGTGTGCGTTACCTGTAGGTGTGTCCAGTGATCTCGTTGTGCACAATCACACAGTCTACCAGACACTTAGCCAGTAGGCCAGAGTTCTCCTGCCCCAACTGCAGGGTGCTCAGCCTGCCCAGGTTCTGGCACTGACACAGAGACAGAGAGACCAGAGTGAGAACTGTGTGTGTGTGTGTGTGTGTGTGTGTGTGTGTGTGTGTGTGTGTGTGTGTGTGTGTGTGTGTGTGTGTGTGTGTGTGTGTGTGTGTGTGAGACAGTGATTTGTGAGAATGCGTGTACATGTGTGGTGTGTGTGTACATGCATGTGTTTGCACATGTGTGTTTGAATTCCCAAAGCAGTAGCTTCCATCCACGCCACCCAGCCCAGAGGAACGGAGCATCTCACCTGGAAGATGATCTCCTGTGTGTTCTTGGGGATCTGCCTGACCCCAGAGTCCCCCAGCTCTCCAGACACACACACCCAAGGGTTGGACATTGTCATGGCAATGCTCAGCTTCTTCATGGGCGTTATGACAACACGGTATGGAATGCCTGAAGGGACACAAGAAACAAGGACTTTTACATTTTGGTCATTTAGCAGATGCTCTTATCACTGCAAGGCGGTGAAAACATTTCAGTGCAATGTTAGATGCCTTACCTCTAGTTCAGGTTTCCCCAACCTCACAGAATTTGTCCCGCGGGTGGTTTTATTTGCCCCCCCCCCCCCCCCCCCCCCAATTGGACATTTAAAAAATCATTGTAGGACATAAGATGTTCAAAACCCCAGAAATCTGTTCCCAAGTATTCTCATGCATAATAGAGACATGGGATCATCTACAAATATAAACAAGGTCTGAAATGATTATGTTTTACTCAAACATAATGTCTGTTTTGGCTTCTCGCGGTCAATTTGCAGTCTACACATTATTTATAATTAAGTTCATGGCCCCTTCATTTACTCAAGACAATATTTTTTTTTTTTTATCGGCCCGCGACTGAATCTAGTTGATGATCCCTGCTCTAGTTTAAACCAGCTAACAATGTTCGGTTCCCTAGTCCGCTAGCGGTAACGATGTTCGGTTCCCTAGTACGCTAGCGGTAACGATGTTCGGTTCCCTAGTCCGCTAGCGGTAACGATGTTCGGTTCCCTAGTACGCTAGCGGTAACGATGTTCGGTTCCCTAGTACGCTAGCGGTAACGATGTTCGGTTCCCTAGTACGCTAGCGGTAACGATGTTCGGTTCCCTAGTACGCTAGCGGTAACGATGTTCGGTTCCCTAGTACGCTAGCGGTAACGATGTTCGGTTCCCTAGTACGCTAGCGGTAACGATGTTCGGTTCCCTAGTCCGCTAGCGGTAACGATGTTCGGTTCCCTAGTACGCTAGCGGTAACGATGTTCGGTTCCCTAGTACGCTAGCGGTAACGATGTTCGGTTCCCTAGTACGCTAGCGGTAACGATGTTCGGTTCCCTAGTACGCTAGCGGTAACGATGTTCGGTTCCCTAGTACGCTAGCGGTAACGATGTTCGGTTCCCTAGTACGCTAGCGGTAACGATGTTCGGTTCCCTAGTACGCTAGCGGTAACGATGTTCGGTTCCCTAGTACGCTAGCGGTAACGATGTTCGGTTCCCTAGTACGCTAGCGGTAACGATGTTCGGTTCCCTAGTACGCTAGCGGTAACGATGTTCGGTTCCCTTAGTACGCTAGCGGTAACGATGTTCGGTTCCCTAGTACGCTAGCGGTAACGATGTTCGGTTCCCTAGTACGCTAGCGGTAACGATGTTCGGTTCCCTAGTACGCTAGCGGTAACGATGTTCGGTTCCCTAGTACGCTAGCGGTAACGATGTTCGGTTCCCTAGTACGCTAGCGGTAACGATGTTCGGTTCCCTAGTACGCTAGCGGTAACGATGTTCGGTTCCCTAGTACGCTAGCGGTAACGATGTTCGGTTCCCTAGTACGCTAGCGGTAACGATGTTCGGTTCCCTAGTACGCTAGCGGTAACGATGTACGGTTCCCTAGTACGCTAGCGGTAACGATGTTCGGTTCCCTAGTACGCTAGCGGTAACGATGTTCGGTTCCCTAGTACGCTAGCGGTAACGATGTTCGGTTCCCTAGTACGCTAGCGGTAACGATGTTCGGTTCCCTAGTACGCTAGCGGTAACGATGTTCGGTTCCCTAGTACGCTAGCGGTAACGATGTTCGGTTCCCTAGTACGCTAGCGGTAACGATGTTCGGTTCCCTAGTACGCTAGCGGTAACGATGTTCGGTTCCCTAGTACGCTAGCGGTAACGATGTTCGGTTCCCTAGTACGCTAGCGGTAACGATGTTCGGTTCCCTAGTACGCTAGCGGTAACGATGTTCGGTTCCCTAGTACGCTAGCGGTAACGATGTTCGGTTCCCTAGTACGCTAGCGGTAACAATGTTCGGTTCCCTAGTACGCTAGCGGTAACGATGTTCGGTTCCCTAGTACGCTAGCGGTAACGATGTTCGGTTCCCTAGTACGCTAGTGGTAACGATGTTCGGTTCCCTAGTACGCTAGTGGTAACGATGTTCGGTTCCCTAGTACGCTAGTGGTAACGTTCCACTATCCAAGATGGCAGTGTTCTAAAAACATTCCTTCTTAAAGCGTTTCAGGGACTGTCTTAAGAACTGTTTTCAGAACTGCAGGTAGATGTTGACTTATGATATGAAAGTAATGTTTCTGCAAAATCAATCTAATAACTGTGCCGCTCTAATAACATTTGGAAAACAGTCTCATACTGTTGTCATACAACCAAATAGGAACAAGGAACCCAACGAGATATGTTCCAGGAACTTTTCTGGTTTCAGTATCTTGGAAGCTGGATCGTGTTCATTAGGAGCCGCAACAAATGAACACATTTAGCAGAAAGCTAAAAAGGAACGCTTCTCATTGAACACAGCCCTGCTACACTTACTGATGGAGGTGAATGTGCGTGTGAAGCAGAGGTAGTCCACAGTGTTGAGGGACAGCAGGTGGAACAGGAACTGCTCCCTCTCCTCCTCACACAGTAGGAACGCATGGGGCTTGTACAGCTGCCTGTAGGGAGGGGACCGAAAAGTGAACACACACACACACACCTCACAGAGAGAAGGAAACGAAGCAGACGTCTGAAGATTCATCTGTCATTGCCCTTTTCACGTCATGGTGACGACCCGAAACGTGGAGGCTCAAATATTTTCTTTTTCACATGGTCCTTTCCAGCACGGTCCTAGCAACTATCGTGGAGGTGCAACCAAGCCAGCTCAGTGCGGCTTCCCAAACTGTTTTATGATAAATTGTTTCCATATGGCATTTTCATTGTAAACAATTCTGACTTTGCGAGTAAGGATGTCTTCGGTATAACTTAATTTGACCACCACTGACTTCTGAGTGGCTCGGCTCTGCTCAGCTCAAGTTTCAAGTTTTAATGGCACATGCACAAGTACAGTGAAATGACTTTCTTGCAAACTCAAAACCCAACAATGCGCTAATCAATAACAATTGAATAAAAAATGCGCAATAAAGTAAGTAAGTAAGCATACTATCTACAGGAAAACAATTATTAAGTCAGTTCCAATACAATATTTACAATGTGCAGGACTACTGGAGTGATGGAGGTAGATATGTAGAGGGGTAAGGTGACGAGGCATCAGGATAAATGGTAGCAGCAGCTTGTATGTGAGTGGCTGTGCGGATGTGTAGAGTCAGCATAAATGTATGTGCGTATTCTGTGTGAGTGGGAAAATGATGGAGTGAGGGATTGTGTGTGTGTGTTGGAGTGAGTGTGTATAGGGCCGTGTGAGTGTGCATAGAGACAGTGCACAAATAAAGGGTCAATAAAGATACAAGGTTAACGCAGACCGTCTGTGTAGCTATTTTGCTAGCTATTTATCAGTTGTATTGCTTGGGGATAGAAGCTGTTCAAGAGCCCGTTGGTGTCAGACTTGATGCAACTGGACCTCATGCCGTGCATCAGCAGAGGAAACAGTCTATGGCTTGGGTGGCTGGAGTCTTGAACGATTTTCCGGGCCTTCTTTTCAGACCGCTTAATATACAGGTCCTGGTTGGCAGGTAGCTCGGCCCCAGTGATGTACTAGGCTTTCCGCACAACCCTCTGTAGCGCCATGCGGTCGAAGGCGGTGTTATTGCCATACCAAGCAGTGATGCACCTAGTCGATATGCTCTCAGTGCTACAGCTGTAGAACCTTTCCAGGATTTGAGGGCCCCTGACAAACTTTTTCAACCTCCTGAGGGGGAAGAGATACTGTCGCTTCTTCTTCACGACCTTGCGTGTGTGTTTGGACCAGTGGTTTGGACACTGAGTAACTTGAAGCTGTCTACCTGCTCCACTGCCGCCCTGTCGATATGGATGGGGGCATGTTCGCCCCCCCCCCCCCCTTCCTGTAGTCCACGATCATCTCCTTGGTCTTGCTGACGTCGAGGGACAGGTTGTTGCTCCGGCACCATACTGCCAGGTCACTGACCTCCTCCCTGTATGCTGTCTCATCGTCGTCGGTGATCAGGCCTGCCACCGCCGTGTCGTCAGCGAACTTGATGGTGCTGGAGTCGTGCGTGGCCACGCAGTCGTGGATAGAACAGGAAGTACAGGAGGGGACGAAGCACACACCCCTGTGGGGCCCCCTGTGTTACGGGTGGCAGATGTGATGTTGCCTACCCTCACCACCTGGGGTCGGCCCGTCGGGAAATCTAGGATCCATTTGCAGAGGGAGGTGTTCAGACCCAGAGTCCCAAGCTTGGTGATGAGCTTAAAGGAGACAATGGTGTTGAATGCTGAGCTTTAGTCACTGAACAGCATTTCTCACGTAGGTATTCCTCTTATCTAGGTGGGTGAGGGCAGTGTGGAGGGCAATTTCGATTGCATTGTCTATGGATCTGTTGGGCCAGTATTCAAATTGGAGTGGGTCTAGAGGGGGCTGGGATGGCGGAGTTGATAGTGTGCCATAACTCTCAAAGCACTTCATGATTACAGAAGTGAGTGCTACAGGGCGGTAGTCATTGTAGCATGAAGTTCGTAGGAACAGGAATGATTGCGGTCAGTAGTGTGAAGAGGGTATGTGTGTATACCTGATTAGGTTCTGGTTGGCCAGCAGCAGTTTGAGGTGTTGCGAGAGCACTTTCTTCTCCAGGGAAAGATGGATCCAGGCCCGCGCCCGACCCATCTCACTGAGACCCTCACTCATAGTCTGGACAAACCTAAAACAAACATGTTTAAAAACGCTATCAGAAATTCAACAGTTTTCAAAGATTGCACTGTTTTGGGTTGTGTTGCACTGTCCATTTGGGTTATGTTGCGCTTTATTACCTCATATCCTGTACAAAGGAGCCCTTCGGGGGTGCAAGCCCCTCCTCTAGCCTCATGCTGTCCAGCCCATTGGACACTGTAACCAGGAAGAGAGAGTGATTGGCAGATGTGATCAGACTTGACAGAGTACACGTAACAGACAAACTATTATCTTGTTAATGACAGGTGATGCTAGCAGACCAGAACATAGAATGATTGAGGCATGATTAGATTACTATACTACATTCCTTGTATGTGTCTAGCCTGGTCCCAGATCTGTTTGTGCTGGAAATTAAATTCCAATGATCATTGTCATTGGCAGCACAAACAGGCTAGAAGGTATCTGCTCTGACCTGGAGACTCGGCAGGTGATGGTGGCTCCATCTTCTCCCCATTGGCCTGGCAGTGGAGCAGGTGGGACCACAGAGCCGACCTTCCCTGGACGGAACAAACACTCAATCACGGCAAAACAGCAGTGTGTGATTACAGTATGTTTGAACGTGTGTTTGTGTATGTTTGTTACGAACCTGTTTGAGCAGCAGCCCGTGGCCCCAGGTCCTCTCCAGCAGGTCACAGAGGCTGTGTATCAGTGTGTTCTCCTGCAGACCTGTGATGCTGGCCTCACCCTGACCCAGCTCCACACTCTCCTTCCCCATCCTCTCCATCAACATACGCCTGGTCTGCACCACACAGAGACACACAACAAACACTAAATCGGGCCTAAATCCTGACTTCTTACTCTTAGCCTGCGTCCCAATTCTACACCCTTCTACCGAAGTGTGGACTTGATTTAAGGATTTTAGGTCCATGACGGGGGGTGTGCTAGGGTACACTTTAGGAGAAGTGTGGAGAATTGGGACACATGTCAATACATGATTCATGCAAGGGTCAGAATTAAGCACCCACAACTCAAGTTAGGAGGACTTGGCCCTCATTGAATGTAGTCTTGATTTATGTTATCATTTCAACAATCAGAGGTCACAAAACTGACATTTTTCAGCTACAGATGCACTGCACACTCACACTGCATTTCTCCAAAAGTGGAGAACAATATAGGGAATATGGTTCCATTTTGGACAATCACTCTACCTCTAATATGCTGTGTGATTGTCTAGAGTCGATGCCCAACTGAAAGATGATGTGCCCCTGCTGTGGTGGGTCAGGAGACCCCTTACCTTCAGGCGACATTCACTCAGGAGCCCCTCCACAAACCCCCGCTGGATTTGAGTGACAGCTGAGGGGGAGGGGTCAAGAAGCTTGGACTGGTTTAGGCTCCTCCTCCCCGGGGAATACTTCTAACGGATAAACCCAGAGAGCACGAGCCAATCAGACACAAAAATAATGTTAATTCTGAAAACAACCAATAACTCCTTTCCTAGCCCCTACCCATCCTGGGTTTGTAGATCGGACTAAAACAGAGAGGGACTACCTGGCTCATTTCATTTTTTCCACTTTTAAAACCCCCCCCGAAGAATCCAGAATGATGGTCATGCAAAGAAATGTGAAGGCATCACCATATTGCTTACACCAGTTAAGGGAAAGGGCTAGTGGTTGATTTTGGACAGGGCCATAGGTAAAGCAGGTGTTTACCTCTCTCTGGTCATTGCCCAGTCCTGATGTCGTGTCATTGGTCACTGGTCTCTTAATGTCGCTCCTGCGAGTGTTACGGCTTGACCACCTGTACACAGGGGCAACTGCATCAGACTCAGTGTACATTGTGTGTTTGGGTGCATGCAGGTGATTTGTGTGCGTGTGTGCTTAGATCATTCTTGTGTGTCAGTGTGTATATATGGGTGTATGTCACTTACTTATTGGTGTTATGTCCCTGTGCCAGTACATCAGCCTGCAGCCTGGGGAAGCAGCCCTGTTGGTGTCGACCTTGGCCGATCCTCATGTCCAACAGGTGGGGGTGGATGGCCGTGTGGTCAACCTTCAGCAACCTGCGTTCCATGGCCTGGGCTAGGGATCAGAGCAAAATAGAGGTGGGCGATGTGAGTGGGGCCTACTGGAGAATGCTGTCGGAGAGGCAGTGCCAATGAACCTTTTCACATTATAGTGCTGACCCAAACTGTACTGTGCTGTCTCTGGTATTATCCTTCCATGCGGTCATTTCCAGAAACTATGGTAGATGTGTAACCAGGATAGGGCAGTAAAATAATATGAATATATGCCAAAGTGACTTATAGACATGCGTGCATCGTTTTTGTATGGACGGTCGCAGCAGGAATCGAACCCACAATCCTGGCATTGCAAGTGCCATGCTCTACCAACAGCGTTATCACTTCCTCATTTCTAGCTTTTCATTCCTCTACATAGAAGTCTTACATTGAATGATCATTGTATATGCGTGTTTCTGAATAGAGAATTTCTGATCATTGTCATACTGTATGTAAGTCTATGATCTGTAAAGCTCTTTGTACATAACTACAGTCATGTGTTGTTGTCACGATATGGAAGTGAACCCTATCTGGTTCCCTTTGAAAGACACATTTCTGGGAAACTCAAGGGAGAGATAAAGGGAGAAACAAACAGAGAGAGAGAGAAACAGAAAGAGAGATAAACAGAAAGAGAGAGAGAAAGAGAAACAGAAAGAGTGAGAGAAACAGAAAGAGAGAGAGAGAAACAGAAAGAGAGAGAGAAACAGAAAGAGTGAGAGAGAGAAAGAGAGAGAAAGAGAGAGGGAATCAGAAAGAGAGATAGAAACAGAGAGAGAGAGAGAGAAACAGAAAGAGAGAGAGAGCTTGGCAGAGCACTTGGCAGTACTTCAAAGCCGAGAGTTTTGGGGCTCTCATTATAGGGAAAAAATGTACTGTTTTCTCCCTCCTCCTCTCATCATATGCTACTTATCCCCCCTCCCCATCCTCCACCGCTCTAAAGAATCCCCTTCTCAGTCTACCTCCCTTTCTCCCCCTCATATATCATTTTCTACCTCTTTTACCCTCCACTCTCCCTTTTTTACAATTTGGTCTTCTCTCAGATTGATAGTGAACTTAATTTCCCCTCTAATTTCACCAGAACAAATATCCCCCATCCCTCACTCATCTTTTATTCTATGTCGCAGCCGCTCCATCGAAAGAAAAAAAGGCCAAGACGAATCCGCTAACCCATACAATGCGAGATGTATAATGGTTTGAAAGTCACATTCCGGGTTTTGGCAACTCTCAGGATCTTTACCTAATCTCTGCCTCTCAATATACTCTGTGCATTGGACAAACGGACCGTGTTCATCAGGCACCAGCAGACTACAAGAGTGAGGGACTATCTGAACTCATTTTCATTTACTGTTGCAAAAGATTTTAAAATATTTTCTAATGAACATGACCCAGAGATAGGAGGACTGGGGGGCCAACCGGATGCAGTTAGCAAAAATAATAATAAGAATAAGAAGAATAATGGAAATGTGAGTACTACTGTAACACCCCTGGATCCAATTTCCACACCCTGCAGTCACCCACCCACCTGACTTGTGGAGCACGCTGCACTTCCTGTAGCGACGGTTGCCGGGGTCATCCTCCAACGTGTCGTAAGGGTGCTCCCTCTCCAGGCGGCCGTCGAACACACGCTGCAGTGGCTCCTGGTCGGCCCAGCGAGACAACACCTTGCTGTCCAAGAATGATGAGAACATGGCCGTCTCCAGGAACCAGGACAGGAAGTGCAGGTGCGGGGCAGGCTGCACCGACAGGAAGGAGCCCTGGTGATACCACTAACCAGTTAAAGCAGTAACAGCGGGCGAACATTGCTTCTATCCTGAATGAGAGCTTCTTGTGAATGTATGTATGATTACTGACTGTGAAGGAGTAGCCTATGGATATAATGCGTGTCTATGGTATTCCTTCAGTGAGTGACTGTCGATCAATCTTCACCATTACCTTATCAAAGTTGCTGGTTCCGTCACGGTTGCCTAGCCAGGACTCCAGGTCGGGAGCGCTGTGGATCACAAACTCTTCGTACCTCCCGAAAATGACGGCAAAACGCCCTGCGAACACCTCCCTCAGCTGCACGTTCATTTTGGCCGCATTCAGTTCCTCCTCCTCCTCCTGGAACGCCCGTCCAAGGGTCTTTCCCCCCTCCACCCCTCCTTCTCCACACCTCCTGGCTAGTGCCTGCAGTCGTTCCAGCACGGCCAACTCCTCCCCTCCCAGGTTCCCATTGCGCCTGTCTTCCATCAGATCCTCCAGGACGAGGCTGCTGAGGCAGAGGGGAGCGGCAGGGGCGGGGTTGCCGGTGGTGGCGCCACCATGTGGCTGGAGGCCGAAACGCAGCAGCACCTCGTTCAGCTCGAGGATGAGCTCGGGCTGGTCTGGGAAGAGGGGCAGGTCCTCGGGTGGATCCACACGGTGGTTGTCTATGTCCACAAAGCACAGGTTGGCCTGGAAGGGGGACAGATCAAAAAAAACATGTTACTCGTCATGTACACAGTTTACAGTTGTACACAGTTTACAGTGGGTATAAAAAGGTGCAGCTCGTTTCAAATCCCT
This sequence comes from Oncorhynchus kisutch, assembly GCF_002021735.2. Classification (NCBI taxonomy): domain Eukaryota; kingdom Metazoa; phylum Chordata; class Actinopteri; order Salmoniformes; family Salmonidae; genus Oncorhynchus; species Oncorhynchus kisutch. The sequence goes on from NC_034195.2 coordinate 4,315,825, forward strand.
CTCTTCCCCAGATCACTCTCTCTTTTCCTCATTTCGCCTACATCTCATCTCTCCTTTCACCTCCTCTCTCCCTTTCCTCTCTAAAAACCCTGTCTCTCTTGGCATACTAGTTTCACGTAGCCTGGTCCCAGATCTCTTTGCGCTGTAGAGTCAACCAGAACAATTGGAGTTGGCTAAACAGCCAAAGATCTGGGACCAGGCCAAGTTCAAATCAAATCAAATTTTATTTGTCACATGCGCCGAATACAACCGGTGTAGACCCTACAGTAAAATGCTTACTTACAAGCCCTTAACCAACCATTCAGT